>NC_034015.1:4061881-4065447 GCF_000346465.2 Prunus persica
GGTTTAAGCATGCTTGGATCAAAATTGGGAATTAATTGGGAAAGCTGACTCAGGAAATGCTCCCTCTCAGCCTCTACCAATTGTTTTGTCCTAGCCTCCATCCTTAAGGCCTCTTCCCTTGCCTTAGCCTCCATCTTTTTAGTCTCTTCTTGAAGGAGAACTCTTAAACTCTCCTTCAAACGGTCGTCAAAGCTCACCCTCTGTGGTTTGGGCAAATTGAAATATTGCCTTGGGGAAACACCAGCACCAACTCCCCTCACCCTGCCTGGATGCTCGGGGCCCAAAGCCATGGTCAGCACATCATTGCTGCCATCTACTCTGACTTTGCCTTCCGAGACTTGTTTCTGCAATTCATCCTAAAACAAAGATAAACAAAAAAACACACGACGGTTATTTATGTACAAACGACGTATTATATAATTTCACACGACGCAATAACGTATAAACCGACGTTATTATAACTTATCACGACGGTAGTTATACCGACGTGGTTATTTATTTAAAACGACGAAATGAATAAACAACCGACGTCTTATGCTATAATTAAAGATAACAGAGTAGTGATTCCTATTTAGACCGTTAACGACGTTTTTAAAAAAGTTTCGACGTGGTAATATCATTCACACGACGCGAAAATGAACCACCGACGTCTTATGCTATAATTACAGAAAACATAGTAGTGATTCCTATTTAGACCTTTAACGACGTTTTTAAAAACTTTTCGACGTGGTAATATCATTCACACGACGAAAAATATAACATACGACGTAATAAGAATAATTCACAGTTTAATAAAAATTTAAAACAGAGTGAGTAGGCTTACAATTAATTTTGCCTTCTCTGCCACCTTTGGATCAGGGATGTTACCATGTTTGTCCTGTCTAGCTCTCTTCCATAAGGTAGATCGATCAATTTCTACCCCAGGCATGGTTTCCTCCAATTGATCCTCCAATCCAACATATCCTTTTCGAGACAATCGATGATTGTACTCGAGTTTCTCCCTAATCTGTGCATGTTGAGAATGCACAGACTCAAAATCTTTGGATAGCCTTGAAGCTACAAAGGCATCCCATTGTGCTTTCTCTATGAATTTATATGTTTCAGGGGGTTGGCTTAATTTCTCCCTGTCATTGGTGTATGGAAGGATATAATGCCTCGTTAGTGTAGACTTGAAATCCTTCCATTTCTTGGAAGCAGAAGCTAAAACAGAGGTCTTGCCCCCTTGGCCTACAACAAAAGCCATGTCAACTGCTTCCCAAATCTGCTCCTTTATATCCTTGGGGATTTGGGACCATTTCTTGTCCACAAGTGGGATCCTGGAGCGTGCCAACACACCAATATACGACTGCATCTCAATATGTGCTTGGCCAACACCTTTCCCCCTTTTATTGTACTCAACAATTGGCCTCAGTTTCTGAAGCTTTCTCTTCACAACACGAGGCATTGTGCTCATACCTCGACCAGTCTTTGAATCATCAGAGATTGTTGTCTGGCTGGTTTGTTCTGTCTCAGCAGATGATGAAGCAAACTTCATCTTCTTCGAAGGCTTCATCTCCTTCGAAGACTTGTCTTGAGGAGCTACCATTCCAAGCTTCTTGGAGCCAGAATCCTTAGTTTGTTGTTGAGAAACCATTTTAACAGACAAAACTGCAAGTGAAAATATTTCAGGAAAACATTAAGAACACAAACGACGGTATTAAAAAAATACGACGTATGATATGATTTTAGACGACGCAATGAAATAATCTCAGACGTAATAAATGTTTAAAACCATTATTTATATAACGTCGTGGTATATATGTTCACACGACGTCAATAGTAATACACCGTCGTGGTAAACTATTATTTATATAACGTCGTGGTATTTATGTTCATACGACGTCAATAGTAATACACCGTCGTGGTATTAACATTCACACGACGTAAAACAATAAGATATTTTGTCGTCTATATTAGATACCAACCCTAGTTTCTTTTTCTTTATATTTTATCAAATAAGGGAAAAACAAAAACCATTATGCAGCGAAATCAAACCTGCAATTAAACAAGCATATAAAAAAAGACTATTATTTTAAAAACAACTTTGTCAATTTTCAGACGACGCTAGAACAACTGACGAACCGTCGTGGTCTACCGTCGTCTTATTTAGTTGATGTAGTTGTCTTCAAAGTTGGAAACTTTCTCTCTTTGTCAAGTAGAGAATATAAAAACAACAAATGTGTAAGTCAAGTAGACGAAAAGTTGCTTACATATAAAACCATTTCAAAAAAATAATATGGCGGTTACATATAACTACGACGTATAAATTACAAAATACGACGGTACATTTAACTTCGGACGTGGTAAATAAATACGACAGTAGTTTGTAGGTACCGTCGTAGTAAACTCAAAAATTAAAGTACATAAGTAATAACTCGCGTCATGGTATATTATTTAACACGTCGTTTTTATTAATTTACCGACGTGGATTTCTGTAATATACGTCGATCATACCGACGTTGATTTTACAATTTAAACGGCGGTTTTTTTGTAAGGACCGCCGTTGGTTTTAAAAATTTATTCTATAAATTTGTCGCTTTCATTCATTTTCGGTTTACATTTAAGGTTCCAAGTTCTTCCTCTCTCAGTCTCTCATGTCTCAAAGATAATAATTTGGATGTTTTCTCAAAGAGAAATTGAGCTTACTCGCATCAAATATATGTCCACAAGAAGAAGCTTGTCAACTAGCCTTCTCACTTCCTTGATCAAGCCTGATAGGACACTTAGTGCTTCTGAATACTCCTTGCTTTCCATCAAAAGAGATGCAAGCCTAGCCTCCACTCGCTGTCGAAGGAAAGTTCGCTTCTCAGGGAAATCTGAAGATCAGATGTGCCTGATCCTCTGCTTGATTTTCTTGCCTAAGAAGATCCGTCGGATTTGTGATAGCCTCTTCCTTTATCCGTAGAGCTTCAGAAGAAGAAGATGGGTTTCAAGAATGCGATAAAGAATAGAAATGGCTTCAGATGGCCTCTAAAGCATGAGCAATTGAATCAGTAGTTTCTGGGAGATATGATGAAGACATTGTCAATGCTTTGAACTATACAAGTCCTGCAGAAAGATATGTTAAAGAAACTGAAACAACGGCGGTTTTCTGTTCTACCGTCGTCTTTTCTCGTCGTCTATATTAAGTTAAGATGGCGGTAGATTTATAATTACGGACGTAGATTATTTTGTTAAACGTCGTTAAGTGTACTACAACCGACGTGGATTTTAATTTTAAATTATAAATAGAGTTTTTTTTCCAGTATTCTTTCAGTTTTAGTTTTCAATTCCAAAGCGTGATAAATAGATTTTTCTTTCCCGAGGAAATTTAAAATGAGGGAAATTAATGTTCTAGAATTTGTAAACTAACACGACGCATATTTGCAAATCTGTGTCATCTGTTAAGATTATGATGTGGAACAGAGTTCCATCTGGTAAGATTTCGTAACCCTTGGGATCTCAGACAAATCTGATTATGTCGGCGTGTTCTATATAAACCGTCGTGGTTATTTCAATTCTTGTCATTAGTAGATCTACCGACGTAG
>NC_034015.1:4365719-4557403 GCF_000346465.2 Prunus persica
GCGGCCTCACCAAGGCTAGGGACAAAGTGTATTTGCCAAACCACGAGGCAAAGCAATTCGGTCTGGTACAGTCGGTCCCTATGCTCCTACTATCTAAAAATCGATTGTCAACCTGGAGAGCAAACATCGGTTACAACCATGACTTGGCCGAGATCTCCTTCTAACTTCAGGAGGAATGACATTCCTTCCCCTTGTTCCTTGGAGACGGTGTAACGCCATGGATGAGGACTGCAAGGCTTAGTGGGACGATCATAACCCGGCCATGCTCTTATGGTCAAGGAAGCCCTATGAGGTGCCTTGGCTAATGCAGATTGGGATCCCATTCCTCACAAAAGGAGTAGGGCGAGAAGGGCCCCGGCTGAGAACTTGTCCCCTGTGCTGCTACCTACAGTTGCCGCTCAGCGTTGGCCAACAACACCGATACCTTCAGCTCTGTCAATCTTTTGGCCTACACGCTCGGTGCCTTCACCACCATTGACTTCATCGCCAAGGATACCAACCGTGGATCAACTGTCTGCGCCCTTGGCAGAGCCCGAAGTTGAGGGCACGACCTCTTAGCTGCCGCCAATAAACCTTCTACCGAGATAACCTTCGAAGGTATGTATTTTTCATCTCTAGACTTAAAAACTATATTTGCCCTTCTCTTAATGTTGACAACTTGTATACAGGCCGAGGGAGGAAAAGGCCGACGGAAGAGGTGACGACCGTTTCTGAGAAAGGTAAAACCGTTGAGGCTAAAATCGAGGCTAGTGTGGCTGTTGGAGCGATGGTCAAGGATGGTGAGGCCATTAGAGCGGTTGTCGTATCAGAACTGCAAGCGTCACGTCTTGCCAAAAGGCTGCACATCACACTGTCATCCTCAGAGGATGAGGGCGAAGATAAGGCTCCCCTCACATAGGTACTTGAACATTTTTTAGTTGTTTGTTTCGCATGCCCTTTGAACATTTTGATAACTCGGTGTATTTTCAGGATGACCCCATAGTCGTGACCGAGGTGACTAGAGTGGGTACAACCGTCGCGGCCTTAGAAGCTGCTATGATGGCAATGCCATCTCCAGTTGATCTACCATTGGTCTTGCTGTCTTTGGCAGTGGCCACTACGGTTGTGCCCACGCCAGTCACCCCTCATCGCCCGAGGGGCTTTAGGATTCGCTCGGTAAGTACCTCTTCGGTATGGTTACTTAGCTTATTTCCTCGAAAAACTAGGCTAATGAACTTCTTGTCTCCGGCCTCTAAGATCTTTTCCACCTCCTTTTCCTCTAAGAGTGTCATTCTCGGTTGCTCTAGCCATGAGCTTGACGTCGATTCCTCTTGTTGTAGCACCATTAGCATAGGCCCCATTGACCCAAGAGTCCATAGTTGTGACCTAGATTTTGGCCTTTTCTAGAGCGCTAAACATCTCTTTTAGCCGTTTGTTGCTTTTGTCTTTCAACTCGTTCTAACTTTTTTGCCTTCCAGAACCGACTTCTTCGGATGACCTCAATGGGCTTTTCGCAAGTTTCTACGAAGAAGAGGGCTGCTCGGCCTTGATTGCTCTGTTGGACGCCAAGTCTAAGGCTGTTAGTGAACGGTATGACCAATGCAGAGACTTTCGATGAATTCAAGGGGTGTTTGGATATAGCCATGGCTCTCAGCCTTCTGGACTCGGCTAAGTTGGACGAGTTGCATACCCGTCTAGCCGAGGTTGAACTGATGATCAGTCGTTATGCTGAGGCCGCCACGAAGATTACCATGGGTTGCATGCTTGATGAGGAGCTAGCAATAATATAAAAATAGTCTCAGCCTATGATGGCGTCCTTTAGAGAGGACGAGCTCCTTCTTCAAAGGCAGAATTCTGAAATAGCCCAGGTCGAGGCCCAAATTGCCGAACTCCAAGCTCGGCTTGTGGTTCTGGTCGAGAGGCGAGACCAGGTAGCTCCGGCTATAACTAAAAGGAAGTCATCGGCCAAGCGCATGCTAAAAAAGGAGACCGATAAGAAGAAGGCACTGGCGGAGAGGAAACTCATCAAGGAGAGGTGGCTGGCTGAGATGGACAGTGGTGACATTGCTTGGAAGAAGATCACATGTCTTCTCTAGGGAATGTTTAGTGAGGGGATATAGACTTAGCTTTATTTTGCTTCTTTTAGTTTTAGTCGACCTTCTAAGGGTCTTTCCTATGTAAAGGACTAAGTTCAAACTTGGAATTTTTACCACATATATGTGAATGCTTCGCTTTGGATTTTTGCTACCGCTCTTATTAATTATGTCAAATGATTGAATGCATGCTTTTCCTTTTAGTCATATATTGTCGCACCCAACCATCCCAATGACATTCACATTTTTTTCCCGGCCGTTTTCCCATACAGATGGGACGTTCTATTTCAAGTACTGGTCGTTAATTGGAAAATTGTATTGCTCACTATGTCTGTCTTTTAACTAGAATGCTCTATGCCAAAAATCTTGTCAATCACGAACGAGCCCTTCCCAAGTCAGCAAGAATTTACTGAATCTTGGGTCTTTGGTTCCAATGGGAAGCACGGCCTACCACACCAAGTCGCCTTCAGCGAAAGTCTTTTGCTTGACGTGGTTGTTGTATGCCCGTGCCACGATTTGCTTAAGTTATATGCGCCAATCCTTATGTGTTGTAAACCCTCCAACTCCTGAGACATAGCTTGCCTATAGTCTTTCTTAATCTGCCTTTGCCGTTCGATCATGCGAAGAGAGCAAACATTCATTTTCATTGGCTAGATGGCATCATGGCCATAGGTTAAGGCATAAGGAGAAGTACCGATAGCCGGACTTTCGAGTTTAGGTATGCCCAAATGGTTTTCGGCAACAAATCATGCCAAGCTCTTGGCCTCTCCTTAATCATCTTTTTAAGAATACCTTTGATTACCTTGTTGCTTTCCTCGGCCTGGCCATTGGACTGGGGATAGTAAGGGGTCGAGTGGACAAGCCTGATTCCCATTCTCTCGACATACTCTTGGATCTTGGTCGAAGTGAAGACCGGGTCGTTATCTGCCATAATAGTTTTTGGGATGCCAAAATACCCGAGCTCTAGAAATTGATCTATACAAGGATCCATGCATGTTGGTTAGATGCAGATGGGTTAATTTTGCCAATGATATCCACGACCAATCCTTTGAACGGCCATGCCTTGGTGACAGGATGCAAAACCTCGGCTGGTACTCTTTGTATAGGGTCGTAGATTTGACACTTGATGCATCCCCTTGCATACTCAATGAAATCTTTCAAAATGGTCAGCCAATAGTAGTCGTGTCCTTTAATCAACCATCTCATTTTGATGCCAAACGGATGAGCCCCACAAATTCCTTTGTGAGACTTGCCCATTATTGTACGAGCATCCTTGGCATTGAGACACAGTAGAAGTAGGTCGTCAGACCCCTTTCGGTAAAGCTCGTCTTGATAGATCAGGTACCACAAAGCCCTGAAACCTATAGCCTTTTCATGATTGCTCAAAGGGTCGCAAAGATACTTAACTATGGGATACCGCCAGTCTTCTTTGACCATTTTAACCTGATCGGCCAATTTGGTAGTCTCGGCTGACATTATTTGTGTTGGCATCCCTTACTCGGCCAAGGCCAGCAAGGTGCGCCTTTCAATCCTAATTACCCGGTTGTACTCTCCGTCTAGGATGTTCACACCCAACGCTATTTGGGCCATTTCATTGGCCTCGTGATTTTTTGAGTGTGGAACATGAACAAACGAGATTCTGGAGAACCCATCGATGGCGTTGAGGGTCGTCACGTAACAAGTGGTCAATTTATCACTCGTACATTGATATTCTCATGTTAGTTAGTTGATGAGAGTCACCGTAGACTAGGAACTGAGTGGCTTTCATTTCCTTCCAGATCTCAAGGCCGATAATGAGTGCTTCATACTTGGCCTGGTTGTTGGTCCATCTTTGACCCTGAGGAGATTTGACCACGACCCCTGCTCCTTACACAGCCTCGGTGCTTGATTTGTCGAAGTACATGGTCCAATAATTCTTATCCATGTAGACCATGCCAATCTCAACCTCGGCCTCCTCTTGTGCTCCCTGGTGGATGATGGGCCAAAAAATAGCTAAGGCTTGATTAGACCTGGCAAAACTGTACACGACCCGTTAACACGACATGAATTCACACGTAAAATTCAGTATTCGGGTTTGAGTTATCGTGTCCTGTTCATATTGTGTTGACCCGTTAGCCACCCGTTAAGCTAATCGGTCCTTTTACCTAGCATCTCTTCATTCTGCGTCGGTTGAGTAGTTTGAGCGTCTCCTCCTCTCCTCTTCCCAGCTTTCTCCCCCTATCTCTCAAGTCCTCATCTTCTCATTCTTCTTGCGATCTCTGTCTTTGTAGATCTTCCCCGACCAAATCCTCCCTGAAGGTACAAATGTTTTTCTTAATTTATTTGGTAAATTTGTTTGACTTTCAGTTTGGAATTTCTCATAAATCAATTGATTGAAATAAAAAAAACTTAACACGATTGCTTAAGGGTAGACTTTCGGTGAGAGAAGATCTGACTTCTTCACTTTTGGGTATCCATGCATGGGGGGCTAGCTGTCGAAAACAACGGATTTGAAGTCTGAACCAAACAATCTCTATCAAATACCACATGTTAAAAAAATTCAATATTCAATTTCAACCTGGACCATTCAACTTATCATAATACATGATTATATTATCAGGCATTTAGCATAAACTGAATCTATTAAATTAAACTAAGGTCTATTTGACTGGTTTAAGATTAAACTAAGGTCTGTTAGATTATTTACAGGCTTTGAAAATTGATATTGGTTCCTTTTTCTTTTTTTTCAAAAGACCAAAAATTTGTCTTGGCTATTTTATTTTTGCATTTTATTGATAATTCTATGAGTTTGGACTTCTTATACTACCTGCTGTTGGTTCTCATATTAGTTGTGTTGGTTCTATTGTTGTGTCTAATAATATCTATATCTCTTTGTTTTTATTTTTGAAGGGGATGGATGTTACAGAAAATAGCCCTACCAATGCCATTGCTATTGATATTAATGATGAGGAATCAGTTGACATTTCAATGCGTATTGATGCAGCAAGTACTGAAAATATAGAAGAGAAAGAGTTAAGCCCTACAAAGAAAAAGGTTAGAGCCAATGTGAGTAAGCGTAGACTAAGATCTCCTGCTTGAGATTGTATATGTGTGTGATAGTAGGTATGGGACGGGAAATTTGTTGAATCATGCTAAAAATTGCATTAAGAAGCCTCACGGTGATGTGAAGCAATTACTTATGTCATCTTCAAGATTGCGTTCCCCGCAATTTGATTATGTGAAATTTCGTGCCTTGTTAATAGAGGCGACCATCAAGCATAATTTGCCTTTAGTTTTGTTGAATATGAGGGAATTATGGCTTTGTTTGCATATGTCTCTCCTGGTATTAAGCTTCCATGTAGAAATACTGTTAAGGCATGTGTGTTGAGGACGTTTAAAAGTGAAAGACAAAAACTTTATAGTTTGTTAAGCTCAATTCAGGGAAGAATTTGTTTAACTTCAGATTTATGGACCTCTGTATGTACTTATGGGTATCTTGCTCTTACTGCTCACTTTGTTGACCAAGATTGGAGATTGCACAAAAGAATTATAAATTTTTGTCATATGCCTCCTCCACATTCTGGTGTTGCAATATCTGGAAAAATCAATGCATTAATAACTGAGTGGGGGATTGAGAAGAAGTTGTTTTCTATTACTTTGGATAATGCTTCTGCAAATACTTCTTTTGTTGAGATTTTAACGAATCAATTGAACTTTAGAGGTCTTCTGTTGATGAGTGGCAAGTTTTTTCATGTGCGTTGTTGTGCTCACATTTTAAACTTGATAGTCCAAGATGGACATAAGGAAATTGATTCTTTAGTGATAAAGATTCGTGAGTGCATCAAATATATAAAGGGTTCTGAGGGGAGGAAACAAAAGTTCTATGAATGTGTTGCACAAGTAGGGATAATGGGTAGTAAGAGAGGATTAAGACAAGATGTCCCTACTAGATGGAACTCAACTTATACCATGTTTGAGAGTGCACTTTTCTATCGTCATGCTTTTATTAATTTAGGATTGCTTGATTCCAATTTTAGTAGTTGTCCTTCTCCTCAAGAGTGGATTAAAGTAGAGAAGATTTCCAAGTTTTTGGGGTACTTTTATGATGTTACATGCTTATTTTCTGGGACAAAGTACCCCACATCAAATTTATTCTTCCCTAAGGTGTTCATAATACAACACCAAATCAAGGCAGCCATGGAAGATAATGATGGTTTCATGAACAAGATGGGAACTAATATGAACATGAAGTTTGAGAAGTATTGGTCATAGTACAGTTTAATTCTTGCAATTGCAATTATTTTGGATCCTCGTTATAAGTTGCATTTTGTAGAGTGGGCTTATACCAAGCTTCATGGTAAGGATTCTAAAGAGTTCAAATATGTTAGAGACACATTGACATCTCTTTTTGATGTGTACTCGAAAAGTTTATCTCATCTTGTTACTTCAAATTATGGAATGAATGAGACGGCTAGTCATGCGGAAGATGGAGACACCATTTTTTAGGTAACCTAAATTTGTTTTCTTTTTTATATTTATTGTTGCATATTATATATTACAATGATGCATAATTCTAATATTTGAATGTTTCATTTTGTATGATGTAGGATTTTGATAATAGTTATAAAAATGGTCCAAGTACAAGTAGGAAAAATGAATTGCACAAGTATTTGGATGAGGAAAGACTAGATAGAAAGCAAGGCATAGATGTTCTTTCTTGGTGACAAATGGAGCATTTTCATTATCCAATACTTTCAAATCTAGCTCGTGATGTGTTAACAATTGCTATTTCTACGGTTGCATTGGAATCCACTTTTAGTATTGGTGGTAGAGTACTAGATCAATACCGTAGTTCATTATTGCTTGAAATTGTTCAAGTTTTGTTGTATACTCGATATTGGCTTTTTGGCAAGGGAGGTAAATTTTATATAACCTAAAACTAGTGTTTTACTTTCTGTTTTTTTCATTATGCGAATGTTTTGTAACTTTTGGGTTTTCAATGCTTAGCTATGGAGGAAGAGAGTGCTACTGTGGAAAGCCTTATTGAAGGTATTGATGAGTAATTGATACTTTATCAATGTAATATTTCTCAATAATTGTATACTTTTCTCATAGTTGTTAATCATTTTTTTTTCCAGGAAAATTGCAATTGGTGAAATGTTGAAGTTTGGATCATCTTCTTGGATTTTTTTTTTTTATGTGGATCTTCATGGATGTTACTTCTATTTGTTTTGCCTTTTCCTTTTGTTATCGTGAATCATGTTCACGGATGTTGAAGTTTGAATTAAATTCAAGAATTTTAGCTTTTGTTGGAATGATATTGATTTTTTGGGCATGTACTGTTTGCATTTAAAATTTGTTCAAAAATATAGGTTTTTAAAATTTTTATTAAAAAAGTTTATTTCTTAACGGGTGAAATAGGTCGTGTCATGTGATATTTTCCACCCGTTTTCTTATCGTATCGTGTCGTGTCAACCCATTAAGAAAAAAGGGTTAACACGAACATGACATGAACATTGATAACACGACACGAATGACAGGGCCATAGTCCATTTCCCAATTCGGCAGCGAATGATCGGCCATGTCAGCATGTATTTGATGAGATTGATCTTGGAGATGACTTGAACGACCGAGAGAAGCATATAATGGCGTAGCTTAGTGACTGCAAAATAGAGTGCTAAGCAAATTTCTTTATTAGTGAATAGTTGAGCTCGGCTGCATTGAGGGTTCGGCTTAGATAATGCACGACTTGTTCTCGCTGAGACTAGTTGTTTTGGGCCAGCAAACAGCTGATGGAGTTTCTTGAGGCTGAGACGTAGAGCCTTAAAGTTTTCCTCTCTTCGGTGGCATAAGAACTGGTGGCTGGGACAAGTATTGCTTGATTTCGTCAAACGCCATTTGATGCTCGGCCTTCCAAACAAACTCGTCCATGTCCCTTTATCTGAGCAAAGGGGATAATGGCCAAATCTTGCTTGCCAAGTTGGATATAAAACGCCTTAGAAAGTTGACCTTTCTAACGAAGGATTGGAGCTCTTTCTTAGTTCTTGGTAGGCATGCGGCCATGATGGCTTTGGCTTTATTCTTGTCCACCTCAATCCCTCATTGCTGAACCAAGAAGCGGAGAAAGTTCCCTACTGTGACGCCAAAAGTGCATTTCTTAGGGTTCATTTTTAGGCTGCGAGTTCGCATTCACTGAAATGCTTACCGAACATGTCCCACATGGTCGGCCTTGGTAACAAACTACGTCGTCAATATAAAGCTCAATCATTCACCCGATCAAGTCATGGAAGCTGAGATTCATGGCTCGTTGGTATGTTGCGCCAGTGTTCTTGAGGCCGAAAGGCATGACCACCAATTCATATGCCCCGATAGTGCTGGACATCTAAATGCCATTTTGTGGACTTCACTTTAGGCGATAAAGATCTGATTGTACCTAGCGTGGCCATCCATAAAGGATAAGAGTTCATGCTTTGCAACTCCATCCACCAAGAGGTCGACCATGGGCATAGCCTATTCGTCCTTTGGAGTCATATGATTCAGGTTTCTATAGTCTATATAAACCTTGAGAGCTCCGGTTTTCTTCAATACTGGCACAATGTTGGCCAACCACTCAACGTACCGGGTGGTACGGATAAACCAACTTTGAGAAGCCGTTCAATTCCTTGCTTAACTTGCAGTTGTACCTTGGCAAAGAACTACCGTGGTGGTTATTGGAAAGGTTTGAACCTATCCTTCATTTTCAGTTCATGTTCTACTAAACCCCTTGGCAATCCAGGCATCTCATGATAGTCTGAAGCAAAACAATCTTTATATTCACAAAGCAGGCCAAGACGAAAATATTTGCTCCCACACATATCATGTGGGAAAACTAACATTGAAATGAATGAAATCATTCAAAATTTGACAATATGCCCGAAATTGGCTATTTAAACAATTTCAAATCCTTAATTTAAGCAAAACAAAAAATCCGGGTGTAAATTGAGAATTATGGTATAGTTCAGGGTGCAAAACCTCATGTTAGCCAATATTGAAAACGCATCAACAAACATGTCTTAAGGGTACAATTACGGAACCACATTGCATCAAATTTTCAATGTGAGGTTACTAAAATTAAAAACACTTAGACACAAATTCCTTGATGGTGATAAGGAAATTTAAAAGTACTAAAGAATTCTTAAAGCTGGAATTTACAATTAGACTTATTTACTGTGGTGCCCCCTAAAACTTCGGTCAAATCTCACTTTACCCCCCAAAAGTGAAAGTGGCCCACTTAATCCCCTTGACCGTAATTTTGTGTTCCACTTTACCCGATCCGAACCCTGTGCGTATCTGACACATGGTGAATGCCTGGCACAAATGACTAAATTGCCCTTCTAAATAGAAACCAATTATTCTATCAGCTAGACTTCTGCCGAAAATTCGACAGAGTCTCCCCTATAATTTGCTTGTTTCCCAAAAGTTTCCACCTGTCATCAAACATTTATATATATCTCAATCGTTCAGTATGCATTAAATTACATTCAAGCAATCGAGCATCATATCATTCTGGCCTCATGCCAAAACAAAATCAAATAAGTCAATATGTTGATAAAACTCATTTCAACTTTCAAAATATCAATAGTACATTAGAAATCTCAAACACTCCAACTCGTGGCTGCACCTTGCAACATTAGGCTGCCTACGTACCCTTACTGAGGGATCAAGTCACACGTAGTTCTTCCTAATACCCGTATCAATCATATACTGAATATAAATCTGTCATACACCGAACTCCCTTTATTTTAGTTTAAGAATATCTCATAATTGAAATTCTCTCCACCTAGGCGTACCCATACTCTAGATCCATCAATTCCTTCCTCGCAGGCCTCATAAATACCGCTTCTATCCAAGTCACAATCCTCGCAGGCATTAGTCTCATTCCTCGTAGGCCTCAGAGATACCAAGTCAACCTAAGCCGCAATCCTCGCACCACACGGTCCAGGCGTCCCCGAAACTCGTGGGGCATTATCAGAAATAACCAAATTGTTTCAAGGCCACTGGGGCGATACTCCTACAGTGGGTTTAAATATTATCTTCCAACATTATTACAACTTTGCCCATAAAAGCTTTTCTCATCTTTGGAACGGTCTAGAAGTGTCTCGGGACTCAAAAAGCAATAAAAGTCCCAAAAGTTGACCAGGGACCCCGTGGGGTCCACGACCATAATATTTTCGCTCCGAGAGTTCCTAGAGGTTCTAATATGCCTAGGACACTTGTCCCGAAAGTTTGGTCTCAATCGAACTGTCAGATTACCCACAATCGCACAATCAGACAATTACTGTAAACCTAGCCCTAGGGTTGGCATTTCCGGAGTATTCGGAACTCCGTTTTACGATCTGTCAAATCCTATACGATCTTAGAATTACCTAGATCGACATATATGAAACTGACTATGATCTAACTGTCCAAACATATCGAACCTGAAAATCGCACAATAGGTGAGATCAGTACAGGGTTCAAACGTTAACCAAAATGAAATCCGAAAGTACCTACGAGCTCGTGAGAACCATGAGGTCATTTTAGGACCCAGTGCTGGTCCACTGCCTAGCCCATGCGCTGCCACAAGCGCCCGTAGCGCGTGGGTGCCTTGAGTAAATTCCAACTGCCGGAAAAACTCCAAACCGCCGGTCAAGCTTCCTACTCTAGGTGTAAAACCTCATTTGGAGTCATTTTTATTCTTAGACCTGCCCAAAAAATGACCGAATATGGACGGAATCCGAGGCCGAAAACCGGCCAAACACTTATCGCTTAATTAGCTTCCAAAACTCAGAAATTTCTCCTAAATAACACAACCAGCAGCTAGAACACCTCAAGAGGATGAGAAAGCATACCTGGATCATAAGATTTGGTGCCCGAAATCGTTCGAATGAAATTAGAGAAAATCTATCAAAAACCGACCATTTCTGTGGCAGTTTCCGGCGATCTCCGACGGTTTCAGGGGCTGAGATTGATCGGGAAGGGAAGAGGGGGTGGTGGCAATTCGTTTGGGTTAGATCTCATGGCCGGCAGCAGCCTATGGTGGTGACGGTGGCTCAAGAGCCAACTGGCTGTAGCAAAACCATCGGGGGAGGGGGAAGAGAGAGAGAGAGAGAGAGAGAGAGAGGTTTTAAAATCTAACCTACCAAATTATTATTTTGCCCCTCAACGTATTTTGATCGTATCTCCTTCAATACAACTCGGGTTTGGGGCCCCTACGTGTCTACGGACTCGCTTCGACATGATCTACGCAATGGCACAATCGAAGTTCCCAAATTCCTTCCCCGGTCAAAAAGTCAACTTTAAACCTAATAAAATATTCCGAGGGTATTCTAGTCCTTTCCTTGAATAAAATAATAATTAAGAATTAATTAAGGATCGGGTTGTTATAATTAATAACTCTATTAGTTTTGATGACGTGGCAGTGTTATTTTAGTCTTTTTATCACAAGTGATGATGTGTCATGTGAATGCCCCCTTTTTTTTTGTTTAAATTGAATTAAATATAAAATAATGTAATTACTTATTTAATTATAAATTATAAAAAAATTAAGAAAAATTAAGAAATAAAAATTTTTCTTCTCTATGCTTTAAAAATAAATGAAATTAAATCTAAAAAATTGTACCCAAATCAAAATTGTAATACTCAACAAAACAATCATCTAAGCCCCGAGCCACAACCCACCAACCCAGACACCCAACCATCACTCAAGCCATCCATATCCCCCAACCCCCAATCATCATAAACCAACACCATACACCCAACTGCCCCCTGAACTTCCTCGACCCCAATGGCCACCCTACCCCAACGGACTCTACCATTAAAAAAGTTTTTAATTTTTTAGTTAGTCAATTCCCCTAATTTCTCTATAGAGGAATGACACCAATTGCAGTGGATGCCAAATTCATGGTCATAATCTTTGGGGATTGGGTGGGTATGGCCGGTGGAGGGTGTGGGTGGGTATGGTTGGTGGTGGGTTTGGATGGTTATGGATGATGGTGTGGTGATTTGTTGCAAAGAGAGGAGAAAGGAGAAAGGATGAGGCCATTTTTGGGGAAGATATGGATCATCTGGGTGGGTTTTATTTTTTTTATTTTTAATATATTTTTATTTTATTTTCAAAGAATAGAGAAGCAATATTTGTAATTATTAATTATCTCATTTTTAATATAATTTTTTAAATTTAACAAGTAATTACATTTGGTAAAAGGACTAAAATAGCCATGCCATGCCATTAAAACTAACAGAGTTATTAATGGAGATAATGGTTGGGGTAAAGTGGAATACGAAATCACGGTCAAGAGGGTTAAGTGGGCCACTTTAACTTTGGGGGGGGATAAATTAGATTTGACCAAAGTTTCATGGGGCACTACAGTAAATAAGCCTTAAAATTATATTAGTTTTTTTTGGTTGGAAATGTAAGTTGATAAACTAGAATTTGTAAAGTTTCTTGTTTGGCTAATGAATTTAAACATGCTAATATTTAAAACTTCCACTCTCTTGGAATTTTAGAAATAACAACTAATTTAGATAGGAAGTTAGGATTTATAACCTCCAAATATAATGTATTTTTATATGTGAAAATTTTAAATTTCTATGTTTTTTAAATCATAACATGACGTCAATTTAGAAATCTCACTTTTGTCCAAATCCAAATTTATAAATAGGAATAAAAGAAGCGACCAGCTCTCAAAAACACCCAAAATCTTTTAAAAATGACGAAAAACCCATTATCTTTAGTATCAAAGACATGCAAGTCCTAGAACTCTTTCCTGCATCGAAAACCACCATCAGCATGTGAAGAGACCAGGCCTACATGTGAAAATTTTATCTTCAAGTGACCAGACCATGTGAAGACTTTGTCACTTTACATCTGTCCAACAGTATTATTGCGCAATGACAGTGCCAGAAATAATGTTTTTGTTTCTTTGTACATATTTTTGAGTGCCTTTTCTCTTAAAATGCAGAAGAATCAATTGTTTGCCATCAGTTGGCATGTGATGTATGTATGAGAGTTCAAAGATAGAGAGATGGTATCAAATATAGAGGTTCCTCTTCTCATCCTTAGCCATCCTTAGCAAAGTCGATGAAAACAATGTATATAGTTTTGTAGCTCCGAAGAAGAGAAGTACAATATTAGAGAAAAAAAAATCTCAGTACTTACTCATTCAGTTTTCAATCAATAAAACTCACTTTGTTCATATAGTTTCTCTTATTATCTTATTACACTCTCTTACTCCGACCACTGTTAATATAGCCGACCACCGTTAATACCCGGTCATAACAGTTCCAGCAACAAAAGCAATTAAGTAAGTCTTTTTCTTTTTCTTTTTGATTTTCTTAGTAGACTTCTTGTCCAAAACAGGGTGTTGAGGCCCAAAAAAGTCCATGGTTGGGCCCAAATAAGTTTTCGGTCCAATACGATATTGTATTAAGAAAAGTCACATGTCAGAGTACATGAAGGCTAATCATATACAAGTCACAGCCCACGTGCCATGCTAAATAAATAATTTTTCATGCCAGGAACTGGGGTAAGGTTATAAAATACAAGCCCATGCAAAAATAAGCACCGTGTCCCTCTCTAACGACAATAAAATTAGAGCGTGCCAAGCAACATGTCACGCCAAGCAGGAAATTATTGTTTCATGCCTAACCACGCTACAAGCCTAAGTGGGCATAAGCCACTCAAATGCCCAGGGCTTGCTTGTGTGGATTGTGGTATGGATGGTAATAAATTGTCATAAGGCCCATTGATGGGCCGAGAAATGGAGGTTCCGGGTTGCTTGGGAGCCTCGAAACTCAAACTAATTTCTTAGGCCCAAACATGTGGGTGAGCACAAAAGAGAACATATCCCAACCAAAATAGCCTATTGACTCAACCAAAAAAGCCCAACGCTTGATAAAAATAGCCCACTTACTCAATAAATCAACTTGGCCCATACAATTACAATAGAAGAGTTGCAAAGCTCCAGCACTTGGCTGAAGAACAAAGCCACGAAGGAAAGTCTGAAAAGCTACTGGGAAGCTCCAACACATGGGAAGGAACAAGTTTCAAGCACAAAACACCCAGCAAACCATGGGATGTTGGCGCGCAAAGTGGGAATCATCCTTCGAACCAGCATGTATATCCATTTCTTTCCTTCATCAGATCTGACCATGAAAGAGGGAAGAAAAGAGAGGAAGGGGGATGACTGAAAATAGGAATTCTTCACTAGGGCAGTTGCGGGAAAGGGACCTTGAGCTCCTAAAATCCCTAAGTTTGTGCAAAGGAGCAGAGTAGATTTCACCAAAATAGGATGATTGAAGGGATGAGGGGAGAAAGGAAGGGAAAAACTTGGCCAAATGGAATAGAAACCATTAGGGTTTCTTGGAAAATGTCAGCCTCCGGCGGCTATAGAAGAGGCCTCTTCTACCCAACAAGCGTCAACCACATCAGAGAGCAAGCTTCCTCTCTTACTACTAAAACCCAGCAATTTCGTGCTCAGCCTATCCTTTTCCCTTAGTTTTCCCTCTTGGCAAGCTGTTCTAACACTTGACAGAGTCTCTGTCAAGTTGCCGGAAAAACACTCAAGCCACCATTTTCTCTCTTTTTCCTTATGCTCAACCAAACCTCTCTACAAAATCCTTTCTCTCCTACCTTAATACCCCTTCTTTCCCCTAGGAACACTTAATTTTCTCTTCAGTGCTAAATTCATGTTAATTTTGTTTCCATGCCACAAGCCTCTCATGCCAAGCTAGAAAATTTATCTGTAAGCTGTTGTCATTTTCGTTGATGAAGGTAACCAAAGTGTTTCCTAAGGCTTCTCTGTCCTTTCGAAGCATTCTTGGGGCTTGGTTTCTGAACTCAGGCACAGGGGACGATTTCTTCAGTTCGCTCCTTACGGCAGCCCAGCCCATTTGTAACTGCTGGAAGAAAAAAGCCCCTACAGGGAAACACTTTTTATAATTATGTTATTATCTTGCGAAACTGATGATCAATACTTTGTTTGAGCACCTGGTCATGTTTTATATTTGCCATTGTGGGGGCTTTTTCGTTTCGGCAGCTACTGATGGGTCTGGGTTGCTGTAAAGAGCCGAATATATGAAATTGCCCCTTGAGTCTGAGTTGAAGGATCAGACCCCAAGAGTGCTTCCAAAAGGTAGCTAAGCCTTAGGAAACATTTTGGTCTTCTTGACCAATGAAACCAACAATGGCATACAGATAGATTCTTAGCTTAGCATGAGAAGCTTGTGGCATAGAAGCAAAGCAGTCATGAGTTTAGCATTAAAGAGAGAGAGAGGGCTATGAGTTCCTATGAGAAACAGTTTTGAAGTAGAGGAGAAGGAATTCTAAGAGGGTTCATTGAAGAGAAAGATGTGGGGGAAGAACGATGGGTGTGTTGAGTAGTTTCTGACAGCTTGAAGAAAGCTCTGTCAAGCTCTGAAGCGATTTACCATAAGAGAAAATGGGAGGAGATACAGGAATGGGGCTCGAAATTGCAGAGGTTCAGGGATGAGAGATGAAGCTTGCTCTCTGGATGTAGGTCATTATAATGGGTAGAGGATAACCCCCTTTTATAGCCGCTGGAAACTCCTATTTTCCAAAAAACCCTTATGGTTTCTCTCCAATTTTGCCAAGTCTCCCCCTTCATTTCTCTTCTCTCCCTTTGACTCATCACATTTTGTGAAATCTTCCTCTGTCCAAACACATAAAGACAAGATTTTTGGGAACTCTAAGGCTTTCCCGCAGCTACTTCAGTAATGAACTCCCATTTTTGGCTACCACCTCACCTTCTTTCCTTCCCTCTTCCATGGCAAGAGCTGGTGGGAGAAAGAAATAGGTAAAGGCGCTGGTTTGAAGGGTGCCTCTTTCCTAGCAACCTGCACACGCTAATATCCTCTGGTTCTTTGAATGTTCCACCTTGAGGTTTGTTTTGCCCATGTGCTGGAATCTGCCAGCAGCTTACATACATGGACATTTTTGGCTTTTATCGTTGCCCTTGTTTCCAGCTTAGTGCTGAAAATTGTAGATATTTTCTTTGATTGCTCAGGCCTTCCTAAGGTGATGGGTTAACCCATTAAGGGAAAAGGCTAATTTCCTAAAGTGATAGGCTATTGTATTAAGATGATGGGCTAATTTTTCTAGAGTATTGGGCTCCCTTTTTTCTCTCCTTTATGCTTACCCACATATTTGGGCTCAAGAAATGGGCTTGAGTTTTGGGGCTCCCAAGCAGCCTAAAACTTCAATTTCTCGACTCATCAAGGGGCCTCATGAAAGCTCGTTACCATCCATACCACAACCCACTCAGCAACCCCGGGGCATTTGCGTGGATTGGGCTCACTTAAGCTTGTAGCGTGGCTATGTGCAAAATAGGTTTTTTCTACTTGGCATTGCATGTCAATTGGCGTGTTTGAATTTTATCGCTTTGAAGAGAGATATGATGCTTGGCGGGATAATTAGCTTGGGCTAGTAGAGCCAGTGCATTTTATAGGCTATAGCGTGGCAGATTACATATGTATTTGGCATGGCACGTGGATCATCACTCATGCGAACATGAATGACGAACTTTTGCGTGCTCCAAATCGGGTCTCTTCTCACTAAGGCATCACATGGGCCGGGATTTTATTAGGGCCAAACCCTGGATATTTTGGGCCTCAACAGCCATAACAATAATTAGATGTTGTTTGGACCTGGTTGAAATTTGACTGGGTCAGGCCTGAGATCCGACAATTAAATTAACATTGAGCTCAACCAGTAGGCCTAATCAATAATGTCAAATAGATTCCCAAAATCATAAATGTAGCAGAATATCTACGCATGGCGGAATACATCAATCTGGCCGAACACATCAATATAGCCGAGAACATAAAAGTGGTCGAGAGCCTATATGCGGCCGTAAGTGTAGATACAGTCAAATGACTAAAAGCGGCCGAATACATGAAATTAGCCAATGCTTAAAAAGGAGAGAGAGATAATCCGTAGGATGATTTTCTCATAGGTTACAATTCAAATATAGAAGGAATTATGCCAACTTGATGGTCAACCGAAGTAATTGTGGGAGAGCTCAAGATGGAAGGAAAATCAAATCAAATATTGTTATTCACATTAAATCACATGCATAAGACAAGGGATTGAATTGAAGACCCACACCACAATCAACCCCCCCCCCCCCCCCCCCCCCCCCGGGGCAGACACAACACACAACTTGCTATTTTACATTCTCTTCAATTTCTATCCTATGAGTAGCATAATGTTGCCATGGCCTAGTTCTTATTTTTTCTGCTCTAGTTTCCATAGATTTCAATTATGTCTTTACATTCTTATTCTTGTTTTCCAATTCTATTTTAATTGTAGTTCCTTCAATTCATGTCTTCGCTTAATCTTTACTGTTCTTCGTAATCTAGTTTACTTTTCGCACTTTACTTTAAGCACTCGCATTTCAATTATTTAATTTATGCAATTTATATTACACACTTGTCTTTACATTCTTTATTTCATGCACTTTAAATTACGTACTTGTCTTTAAATTATTTATTTTATGCAATTTACATTACGCAATTGTCTTTACATTCTTTATTTTATGCATTTTAAATTACGCACTTGTCTTTAAATTATTTATTTTACACACTTAACTTTCCGCACTTAACTTTCAATTATATTTAAGTTCAAGAACCTTTTACTTTACGCACATGTTCTTCGTTTCATTACATTTCTCCTTCAATCTTCATCTCTACCCACTCCACATCATTTGGTTGCTCACATAAAGTCTTAACTCCGAGGTAGTGAAAGAACTTAGGCCGTGAGGAGGTTCCTTACTCGGCCGAACAATCGTTTAATTAAAGTCATATTTCGAATGCATCATCTACTCACATTCTATCCAAGCCTAATGGTAAGTCCATAAATTTACATATTTATGTACTCTTTATACTTAGTTTTTGTTGGAGAATATGGTTTAAAAAGGACTTATTACTTTATTTTTTTCAATTTTAAGCTTTCAAGAGCAAGTAATTTATTTTCAATGGAAATATGACTTTTTGATGGAGTTTTAGTACGAGACTAGTTGGAGATGAAAGATAAGATCTTGAAGATGATTGTGAAATTTTTCTAGAATTTTTGAAGCATCCAATGAGAGCAGTCTTTGAAGTTAAGTCAGCATAAGATGCAATCCCATCAAAACTGTGCTGCTGTGGAAAAATGACTATTTGAAGACTTTCCTGATTTTTTTTCAAGGTGTGCGATATATGGCTGAAAAGATAAGACAAAAATCTACAATTTACATATTTTTTGCCAAATTTTCTTGGAGGAGGAACAACCCCAAAGGTGCCTGCAAAGTAACTGACGTGTTATCCCAGTCCAAGTAGGAAGAGGAGTCAATTACTTACCCATTTTGGATTTATGTTTTAAGTAGGTTTTTCTTTATTGTTGGGTTGCTGTAAAAGCCTAGCTAGGGTGAGAATAGACGTGAGGTGTTTTAGTTAAACATGAGAAACAACTCTTGAGGGGGCACAAAAAGACTAGGAAAAAACTAGGAGAAATTGTTGACGTTGGAAGAGTACTGCAATTAGCTAAGTTTGATTGTTTCTTCCATATGTTTTTGTTTTGTCGAATTCTATATTATATGTAACTAATTTTCTTTTGCTAGGGCATAATGTAGTCCTAGTATGATAATCTAGTTTTCTTATTTTACCTATCTATTGATTGCCGTTTGATGTTGGATTCTTAATCATTGTACTTAATAACTTGGTTGATTATCTTGATGCTTGATCACTATATCTAGACTTTTAATTGAGTTAATTAGATACAAATTAGAGTAAATACCATACTTAATTTGAGGCTTGCTTCTTGTGATTAGGATTTGTAATTCGTCTATGATAAATACCATACTCCTAGGGTTTACATGCTTGTTCGAGGTTTTCATTGATCTTAATGAGTTGATATTTGATATTTGACCATAGGCGAATTGCATGTAGGAATATACGAGTTAGCCTAAATACCATAGGTAATTTATGAAAAAGGAAAACTAAGCGGCGACATCAAATTGTTAGTTAATAGGTAGGTGAATAGGAGGCTAGATCATATTACTAGTGGTGAATTCATTGTCCTTATGCTTTTATCAATTTGAATTTCATCCTTATGTTTCGTGACTTTCTACTTATTTTGTCTTTTAATTTCGTTGTTAATTAAATCATTTTTTCAAAAACCCCTTTCGTGTTTACGTGAGTATGCTACGTGTTTAATTTCTTGTTTATATAATTAGAGTAGTTAAACTATTTTGTGAAGTAAATTAGGTTAGACTAATTGGTAGTTGAACTCAATCATCATAGGAATGACCTCGTATTTGTCATACTATATTACAATTGACCTTGTGCACTTGTGAGCATAATTTGTGTTTAGACTAATCTTTATAATCTCCATTTTTCAGGCTGTCTAAAATTCACAACACCTAATTCATGGTTTGGTGGTGACACGCCCCGCACTCAATTAAAGAAGGATCAAAAGCTCCTTCAATCGGCCCACCCAACCGAAAAGAGGGAAACATAATTTGGCACGCCCAATGGGACACACTATATAAGTGATCAAAATCAATCTATAATGGCTATAATTCTTATGGCTCGAGTAGCCAATCCACCTGCCAATATGGTAACCACAACCAAAATGGCCAATATAATTGTACACATCAAGGTGTCTATAGCGGCCATTATGATTCTACATATCAGTATGGCTCTGGTAGCTAATTCAATGGCCAGCATGGAGGAAACAACAATCATGGCCAAAATAACATGATGTATCAAAATTATTCGAATGACCAACATGGCTTTGGTGGCCAAACCAATCAAATGGCATGGGGGCAATACACTTACCCATATTGCCAAGACGGTTCCACCTTTGTGTACAATGGGCCTAATTATTATTCCCACCAAGCAAATCTTCCCATTTCCTATGGTGGCCAATATAATCCCAAAGTGGGTGAGAGGCCATCTGGTGGCCATACCCACATGGGGGAAGAATATATAAATGAGATGACATCTAAGATAGAAGTTGTATTAAAAGAGCTTGTAGATGGATTGCAAACTTCCCACAACCTTTTCGTCCAAAGTTTACATAGGATTTCATCTCCACTTAGCCAATGAGCCGAGGGGCAAACTCTCAACCCTAACCTTGATTCTCAATCACAAGAGGAAAATCATCATATGGTTGCAATTCGGCCACCTGTTCCACCTATTCCTCTAGAGGAAAATGAGGTTGGTATTGATTGTGAGAGTGAGAAAGAGATGGGCGAGACGACCTTAAAATCAAATATTCAAGGCGACTTTCCTATTGAGAACCTGACATTGGTTGAGGAAAATGAGTCAGGCCAAGGAGATGAGAACCAAAAGGTGGTCACAAATGAAAATTACAATATGTTCCAACCCAAGGCATCCATCCTAGGATGTAATGGCCTACAATCTAGTAAAAAAGAAGGTCAGAGCATGACCCAAGATGCAATAATGATAGCCATTATTGTAGGAGAAAAGCTCGACATTGTGAGACCACAATTGCTAGTGGTCAAGTTTATCGAGCCCCAGCCAAAGGCCAAGATTGGCCGACCAAGTGCACTTAGGGGGCATGAAGGGAAAGCCAAAGTGACGGCGAGAAGTCATCCGGGTTGTACTAGTCATCCTAATACTTCAACCCATCACCAACAAAATGGCAAGATCCGAGTCGAGAATAAGAAGGTCTCCAAGCTTGGTGTAAAACATGGTTGGCCACCACCATGGTCTCCATAAAAATTATTATTTTCAACGGCTGCTACCCAAATAAGTAGGCCGACAACGTTCCCAATAAAAGTCATAGCCATAAATAAATAAAAAATGAAAGAAATGAAGAATTTGTTAGTGATTTAGGCACTACAAAAGTTCACAGACAAAAGTGGTCGAGTAGTGTCGGTCGTCAAAGGTTTCTTCTCTATACAAGAACAACCGAACCAAAGTCTATTATTTTAGCTGCAAATTATTTTTGTGAAGAAATACATGCAAAGATGTTAAGACGCAATTACGGCCTAAACTTAGAAGCAAAATATTGGATAAAGGCTAAACTATTTTCTTCAAAAACAAGTAATTTAGTCGTATCCAAAGCCTAAAATAAAGGCCGAAATTTATTGATAGAAATCAAAAGTTCATCAACTAAATAAAAGAGAAATAGTTTGAGGTTCAAATGTAGCCTATCTATAAAAGTACAAAATGGTCATAAAAGGACCATGACGGACTTTAAAGATGCTTTTGGATGACTATTTTGAAGTTAACCCATAATTCGGCCCTTGCACTCATCAAGGTCTTGTAGTCGTCTTCCTTCTCTTGAAAATCGGCATGTTGCTGCATAAACTTTTCTAGTTCAACCTAATGTGGTCGAGAGTCTTGGACCGCATTGTCAATCTTGGCAGGGATGGTTGACTTTCTGGCCTCAATCTTTTTATGCTTCTCCTCAAGTTTGTCCAGTTCTTCTTTTCCCTCGTAGCAGATATGAAGGTGGGCTTGCAAAATATGGTTAGTTGATTGAATCTTTTTAGTCAAGGTTTGGCTAGCATTGTACTCCATCACAACTTGGTTGTAGGCCTGGATGCCCTCAACCAATTGCTTCATGAACCCTTTGATTGTGGATTCATCCTCAATTGGGCCAAAATGAGCATCAATGAGACTTTGAATGGACGAGCAAAGACGAGCATGTTGAGCTTCATTAGTTAAATCCGCATAGTCTTTGTCGAGCATGGTTTGGACGGTAGCTTTGGCCGCAATATTTAAGGAGGAATTGAATGCAGCCTTTGTTGCAGCCAAGTAATCTCTCATGCCTTGAAGTGACTCCAATATAGCCTTTGAGGGGAGTGCTTCCTACCAAAAGTGCATAATATGAACAATATGGTACAAAGATATGCACCTCACCAAACCTCTTCACTAAGGATTGAATGGGATAAGAGAATGAGTAGACAACAAGTGAAGAGTGGTGCTAGCACCTTCACTTGATGTGATAGATTCAAGGGGTTAAGGAGAGAGTGCTTGATGTTTTCTCTCTTCCAATTTCACCAACATGAAAAACTCTGGACTGATAGGATTCCATAGCTACACACTTATAGGATCAAAAAGGTCACAAGAGTGACAAAAATGCCCCTAAGCCCTAGTGTAACCACACCCCCTTTTTGTGTGTCATCTTTTGCTATCTTGGTCCAACACATGAATCCTATAATGTGTCACATATGTGCCTAAGTCCATATGGTCAAATTTCTTTTGAATTTCTAAGTCATATGGGACCTTTAATTAAATTTTCATAACTTCAATTGAATAATTAAATTAATCTAATCAATTTAATTACTCTAGTAACTTAACTAATTTAATCACTCACTTATTTAACGAGTGTTGGTCCCAGTCATCCTTAGTTGACTGTGTCAAGTGTCGGGTCAACCGTTTGACCTTTGACTTTTGAATTTGACCATTGACTTTGACCAAGTCACAAAATCATTCATTCTCTTCATAATTTTCCAATTGATTCCTTTTCGGTGTGCGATCTTATAGGTTCTAATTAGCGAGGCAGTAGGTATGAATGATTCACTCAGAGTCAAGTGCAAATTGTATCCATCTATACAATTCTTCCTATTGGTGAAGGCTACTAATAATTAGCTATGAGTGACACCTAACAGTATGTCATAGCTACCAAAGCTTCAAAGAATTCATTTACAAAACCTAGTCAGTTTGTGATTACAATACAATTCAATCCTTCTCTAATTTCAATACTCTATCATATTCTCAGGATATGGTAAACTTGTGTCAAAATCCTTAATATGACGTCTCTTGATTATATGATTCAATTTGATGAAATTGCAAACGTTCTTGTTTCAATTTCCATTCAATACTTTGACCAAAGATTCACGAATCATATTTTTATAGTATTCTCTGTTCTTACTAAGAGCAGAGATTTCTTGTTGTACATTCACCTGTTTCTGCGTACACATCATTTTGATATGACCGTATAGTGCTCTGAAAGACTAACAACATATACACAAGACAACTATGATGTCTTAGGTCTAAGGATTAATTTGTATTATTATCACAACTGACAATTCTTTGCATGACACTCGTGAGTAAGACTTCCGTACAAGAATTCTAAAGTTGATCGCGTTCGATGGACTCCATCTTCTATAACACTTACACATCTGTCTCAGTGTTTCTACACGAATAACTTGAGACTAGTCATCCTCCCAATTGAGCAGACATAATGTGTACTAGTCTTTGCGGGTCACCATTGTCCAATTGGTGATCATATGACCAGGAACATTTTAGGATACGATATTTATATGTATGGAAAGGTCTCATGCATCTAACTTCTTTAGACTACTTTCCATTTATATGTTAAACCATGGACTTGTTACTTTGTGTACGTTATGTATCTAAAGCAACATTCTTGCCCCCTTTACTATTATATATTATTTTCTTAGAGTTATCCATTTTATATTGGACTTATGACTTATGACTTAGGATTATATAGATTATCAGATAAAGAAATGAAAGATTTAATTTTAAATATAAGATTAGAACATATTTTAGGAGAAAAAGAATATCAAAATATGTTAATTGAAGTAGAATGCATGGTAGCAGAAGACCAGTATAGTTCAACTGGACCATCTGTAACTAATAAAAGTAGAACAGGGTTTATAATGAAGAAACTGGCAGTACCTTTCAACAAGAAACATGTGGACTAAGAAAAAATAGAATCCCTTATAAAGGAATTGAACAAATTAGTTTAGCAGAAAATATATTAAACTTAGACCATGTAGACCCACAAGATTGGGAAAAAACTATAGAAAGATGGGAAAAAGGAAGTGTACATGGAACATTATATTGTTAGATTTTAGTAATAATAAAGATATGTTAGATTACTTTAAACATACTTTAGATGAAATTATTTTTTATTACTTCCAAGCAAGGAAAACTAAAAATCCAAGAGAACATCAAGCAGCAAAAGAAATGTATAATATAGATACTTTTGTTAAATTAATTAAATATGAATTTTTAGATCATAATAGATTAGATGGTAGAAATGAATAAGAACAAATTAGAGCCATAAGAAATTTAGAACAATTACAAATTTGTGATTTGCAATATATTAGTGAATATACTTCAGACTTTTTCAAGTATTTAGGTACAATTGGCAGAATTGATGATCTTAATTTGTTAGATACTTATATGACAAAAATTAAAGGACCAATAGGGGAAAGAATTTGGAATGAATGACAAAAACACCCTAGGAAACTAGATATATCCATAGGAACAAGAATACAACATGTATGATATATTACGATTAGAATGTAGTCAAATAAAAGCAAAACAAACCAATATTCTTTATCTTTATATTATAGCACAATCCGAATCCAAAACAAACCAAGTTTCAGACTATTACCTGAAACCATACCTGCAACCATCTGTATAGCACATATCCTGCTATCACTCACCAAGGGGTATATCATCAAATCCGAAGACCGATATGTTTCCGTAAACAACCATTATGTTTTTCAAAGGCAAACAATATGTAATCCGAAGGCAGCCAAGAGATGGGAGAAACTAGGCAACCACCTGTGTAGACAAATCGGGCAGGTGGCTGGGGAAAATCCTGGCCAGACACATGCAGAGTAATCTCAATCCAGGTATAGGCAAATCACTGGCCGGACACCCACATAAGTAGGCACAGGCAATACACTGGCTAGACACCTACACAGTAATCGCCATGTAGATATAGGCAATATCCATTGTCCCGACACCTACAGAGTAATCTCCATGTAAGTACAGGCAATATCAACTGGCCAGACACCCACATAAGCAGGTATAGGCAATATATTGCTCGGACACCTACAGAGTAATCTCTATGTAGCTACAAGTAATTCTAATCATGTGCACAAACTCTACCGAAGGCAACCGACCCAAATCCCAAATCCTTTCTCAAAATTGTCATAAAAATTCCCGTTTCCACAAACCCACTTCCCCAAAACTATGTTCCCACCCCTTTCTTGACTTTCCAAAGATCCGTTCATAAGTAAATAAACAAAATCTCTTTTTAAACCGAGACCAATCTGAAAACTTATTAACTTGATTCAAACCATATCTGCACATTTTAAGTCCTCCAAATCCATAAACCAATGATACAAAAATATAACTACCTCAAACCTGGAAATATAAACGATAAGCTAAATCATTCATAAATACCAAATAACACTGCCATGATATAACAACAATTTATGTAACGATAACTATTAACAATTTCATAAATATAAACATACAACAAACTAATACCTAATATTACCATAGTCCGAATTCTAAATTCATAAACTTTAATAATGATAATATTCTCTAGAAATCTCATAATACATAACAAAAGTCGAGACCAGCCCGTTAACAAATTCCATAACCTTAATATCCCAAATATTTATATGTATATAAATATCAAACTCTCAAAAGCATAAACTCCATAACTCAAATTATTCACAAACTTCAAATATCATAATATAACCTGATAATCCCACAATTACAACAATATTAAAATCTCAAAATCCCAACAAGACCCAAAATAATTCAAATAATAACCAAAACTTGTTTACACATGCAAGTTCCATAATACACTATAATCCAATATTAAAACACAATATAATTTCATAATCTTAATAATCAAAGTAATCAAATTTATATAAATGCAAGGCAATCCATCTTTGAAAGTAATGATAGTTTAAAAACAAAGTCCATTCACAGGATTACGTGAAGCAAGAGTACCTATTCGAGAGAATAAACAGGCTTAATTAATAGGTATACCCAACAACGAACTCAAGACTCTGGTTCTCGAATCTCAAAGTGCTTGTGCACGAGAATCGGGGAGTTCTTAAAGTCAATCTAATACTTTTTTAAAGGTGAAACTATCTTGGAAGACTCACGGTCAACCGAGTGGTCAAACTTCCCATATTGGTCAACCGGGCCCGCGGGCCTACGACCTCAGCTTTCCAATCCGCAGTTCCTATATGTCCAACAAAATAACTAAACAAGTCCTGCAAGTTTGGTCTCAATCGAGCGGTTAGATCTAAGCCAATCACACGATCGGACAATGATCGTTTCGCCTAACCCTAGACTTAAAGATTTGAAGTATCCGGAACTCCGATTCTCGATCTGCGAATTCCTACACGATCCCAGGGATGCAAAGAACAACATACTTGGAATTGGACCCAATCTAATGGTTCGAACATTTCGAACCCGGATATCGTCTAACAGGCGTAAATCCGTTCGACTGTCATACGATAACCAAATTCGAATCGAAGCATACCATCGTGCTCGAGACAACATATGTAGTGTTTTAGAAGACAATAGGCTACCACACAGAGGCCCACGCACCGTCACACACACCGGCAGTGCGTGGTTGTCTTGAGAAACTTCTGGCGACCGAAAATTCTTGAAGCATCCAACAATACTTATACCAACACGTTTAGACTAACAAGGGGAGCATTTTTGGTTCTTGGACCACGGCCAAAAACTGGCTAGAACAAGCCGGAACGAACCCCAAACCATGAGCCCTAAGTGGGTGTTTTGAATGATCTCTAAAACCTCAGAATCGATCTACAATACCTACATAAATGGATAGATCACGAAGAGTAAATGAAGTTTCATACCTCACTCGACGAAAACGGGTGGCCAGATTCAACAAAAACGGCGTTGGAAACTTCGAAAATCACCCAAACTTCCAGTCGTTCCAGTTTAATTTCCTTGGGTTTTTGAGCTGGCAAAATGGGTGGGTTAGATAGAGGACATCAATATGAAACTTTTGCAACAGATTTTGCTTGAATTGGACACCGGACGACGACGAAATCGACGTTGTAAAACTATAGCTACGCGCGCAGGAGAGAGAAAGTCGCATACGGAGAGAGAGAACATACTTGGATTTTAAAATCTGACTTTAAAAAAATTACGGTTATGCCACTGCACTTCCGTTGGCCACAACTTCTAGTTAAAACTTCGATTTGGGTTCACTACGTGTCTACAAACTCATATCGACGAGTTCTATGGAACGTTGCCATTCAATTCCCCAAAATCCTACCGGATTAAAAAGTGACCAAAATAACCCTACCTCCCAAGGGAAAAATTGTAAATTCCACAAATTAATTAAATAATAATTAATTTGGGTTTGGATGTTACACTGTTGCATGTTGTAGTGCTTCATCTGGGTAAGGATGCCGAAGTTAGCATTTGTTTTTAAAAAAATATGTTAAAGAAATTATAGAAGTCTGGAATAAAAGCCATACAAATCTTAAGAAAGTTAATTAAAAAATTATATAGACGTCTTCTGAAAGTCTATATGAAATCTAAAGTTTCATCAAGTTCTATAAAATCTGACACTTAAACAAAATCTTTTTAAACGTTCTAGAATCCTAATTGAATATATCCCCTAATTTTATCATTCTTAATAAATACTACACTCAATTTGGGTTTATTTATAAGTTCCCGATTTATACAATACACCGTTACCTGTATATGTGGTTGCTTGAACTCTCTTAACTTTCCTTGTTTGTTTATTTATTTTTCATAATTAATCCATACGATGCCACTAAAAAGCAAAAACTAATTTCGTAAAGGAAAAGGGACAGAGCGCGCTTGCTGTCCAGTCGAAGCTGATTCAGATTCTGGAGTCCGTTCCCCTCTCTCCAAATTCAAAAACCCCATCAAAATAAACCAACCCTAAAGCCTCTCTCTAGGGAGAAAGAGGGAGAAAGAGGGAGAGACGGAGGAGGAGACAAGGGTAGAGCACATTCCCAATCCCCTCCGGTTCCTTCTTCCTTTTCTTCTGCTTCTTCTAGGGTTTCATTTGCTTTCAGAAATGGCAACTAGAAAAGAGGAAGAGCGAAACGAGAAAATCATACGAGGCCTCATGAAGCTTCCTCCTAATCGAAGATGCATAAACTGCAATAGCCTGGTACAGTTCCCAGTCTCTCTCTGTGTTTTAGTTTTTTTTCTCGGAAGTTTTTTTCGGCTGGAGGATTTGATTCAGTGTAATTTTGTTTGTACATACAGGGTCCTCAGTATGTCTGCACGAATTTCTGGACATTCGTTTGCATTACTTGCAGCGGCATACAGTCAGTTTATTTTTATATTTAATTTAAATTTTTTAAATTTCATTTTTTCTTTGAAATAATTTGACCCAGTTTCTTGTATTAGCACATAATTGTTTGCTCATACTAAATGCATATGTCCTACTAGTATTGTGATCTTCAGATGGTGTGGAAAACCTTCTTAATCTGCTATCTATGACTGCTGCTTTTTTGCTTGGTCAATTGTATCTCTTAGTATTAGGTTTTTTGCTAAAGTTTGTAACTACTTCATTATGCTCTTAGTATTCTTTTTTTAACTCTTAGTATTAGTTAGACTTTTGAGGATACATGGGCTATAGAAGAACTGTTCTGCTTGCTGCCATCTGTGCAACAAGGCCACTAAAATGAATATTGAACAGGTAAATATGGAATATTTATGTGATTGTATATGCACAAAAGTTTAGTTGAATGCAACAGTTTCAATTTTGACCCATATGTGGAGATTGGACAGTAAATTATTGCAAAACCTATCCATATGTACTGTTATTATCCAGACCACAATAGGAAACTTTTGGCATCAAATTGCATGCCTCATATAGCTTCCATGAACTAAACCTAATGTTTACACAATTATGCTTAAGGACTAGTCTAATACTCATTAAAAATCCATAAATTAAAGCTAACACGTCAGCAACCATTAATATTCAAAGATATTAAACTAGGACAATAATTATTTTTTCCTTCAAATATCGAGGAAATTAACGCTTTTTCCCACTTAGTGAACTGCAGCTTCTTCTTCTTCTTCTCTCTCTCTCTCTCTATACAATCAATTGTTTCGTAAGTGGGCCAGTTTCTTTTGGGGGTTACCATCGCTATGGGAGATGCTTTAGCCCATGTCAGAGCCAAAGCTGTCCATGTCGCTCCATTATAACTGGTTTGCAATTGATCATGGGCTGTGGCTAGCTCAATTGAACAAGTGCCAAGAATTTTGGACTTAGTTTTAAGTGAGTCATCCAATGGAATGGTGCAAAAAATTACTTCTACCCAGATCAGATTTAGCTATAGTTTTAAAGATCTTACCTGTCCAAAACATAGCTAACACATTGGGGACAGCCTCAAATATGAAGTCTGTGTAATTTACAGTGTCACACCTGGTGAAACTGTTTTGGAAGCCTTAAAAATATTCAAGAGTAAACTAGAGTTCTTAGGTTTAATTATTTTGGTTACTTGCATAGGATATGTGATAGGTTTTGAACTGTCTGATATCGTAAAATATTGTAAAAGTGAGAAGGGCTTTTAATTTTTCCTTTTCAATTAATCAGTGTATTTCGGCAATGCATGATGCAGTGAATCTTAAAGTTATTTTTGTTTCTTTATTTAAAAGTGGAGGATTAGGTGAGATTAGTACCACAGTGAAGGTCAGAAGAGTTAAGCACCTGGAAGATAAATGAATTGTAAAGTTCTTTGGAGATATCTGAATTGTAAATTTCCTAATGTGCTATTCCTTTTTTGTTTTAATTATTGGAAAATATTAACTAAGCAAAAAACACTAGAATGACTTAGTAGATTTGTAGAGAAAGGGCTGTGTTTTTCATCACGATGCGTTCATTCATGCTTTTTCTGTTATTTAGTATTCCTTTTCTTGTTATTAATACTTTTGCAATGTGCACAGGCCAGCCGTGTGCTTCATTATGAACACTTGTATGTTCTTTGCCACTCTTTATTCTGAATTATTCCTCTAAATGATTGTCTTGCTTTGTATGCCCATATGATTAGTTCTTGGAGATTGAGACTTTTATTTCTACCCCATTTCCAACCCTCGATTGGTAGTTCATGCTAAAATGAGTTTACAAACCTTGAGCACGTTGGTACTTAATGTAGTTTCCTTCGTAAGCACCATGTGTTTTCACACCTTTAAATGATGTGATCTTTTTGTGCTGGATGGAGAATTCGTGTCACTTTGGCTAATTTTATTGAGCCTTGGCATGTTTCACATGTGCTTGATCCGCCTTTATTTTCCCCTAATAAAAGTATGAATATTATTTTGTTATATAGTCGTGAATTTACTCATCGTGTGAAGTCGGTATCCATGTCTAAGTTTACTTCACAAGAAGTTGAGGCACTTCAGAATGGTGGTAACCAGGTATATGCTGAATTATCTTTTTCCTTGAAAGAAAGGGTTTGCTTATTTTCATTCTAATGGGCCATTCACTCTTTTCAGCGTGCGAGGGAAATTTATTTGATGGATTGGGACCTTCAAAGGCAGCGATTGCCAGACAACAGGTGATAGCTATATGATTTATTGCTTAAGTGTTCAGTATGTGTATTTCTGGGGGAAGCATTCATGCCATATTTTCTTCTCGCAGTAAGGTTGATAAAATCCGTGAGTTCATAAGAAGTGTATATGTGGATAGAAAATATGCTGGAGGAAGGACCTCTGAAAAGCCTCCAAGAGATATGCAGGTAATATCATGGATTAAAATAGCGATATTGGAAGATATATTGGTAGTTTGGATTCATGAAAATATCAGCGAAAATATTGATATCGTTGGAAAACAAAAGAGGATGAAAAATTTATTTCAAACGTAGAATAGTATATCCGTTCTAAATATGGCATGTGTAGTGGAAACAACAAAAGCTAGCACAAAAGATGTATATCGAATGTGTTCACCCAACAATCTTACACTTTGAATTATTTTGCTCTGCCGAGATTATGGGCTTAACTTGTGCCATCCCTTGCAGAACCATAGAATTCGTGAAGACGAGACAAGACGCGCTAGTTCTTATCATTCTTATTCTCAGAGTCCACCTTATGATTATCAGTATGAAGATCGACGGTATGGGAAACAAGCTGCTGTGCTTAACAGGAAGCCTGGTTCTGATCGAGGTCGATATGAAGGAAACATGTCTAGTTTTGTTTACAGTGCTGGCCGATTAAGTGAACAAATGTATGAAGACAGGTTTGCGAATGAGGGCTCTGGTTCGAGAGTTTCAGATTTTTCTATCTCAAGTGGAGGTGATGCATCTAGATCTGGAGTACAGTCTCCTAATTTTCAGAAGGAGATTGGATCCAGCAGCCCTTCTTTTCCACCTTCATCGGACAATCTAACTGAAGTAGGCTGCCAAGCGAAAAATGTATTTTTGGAGGCCAATTCCAAGAGAGATGCAGCAGGGATAACATGTCCGCAGGTTATTTTCTTGTAGACTTGGTTTTAACATTCAAAAGGATTTGCAGTATCCAGTGATTCTTTTAATTTTTCAGTTGTGTGCCCGTCACTATTTTAATAAGGATGCAATATAACTTTTGACTCTGCTGGTTGTTCAATATGGATGACTGTTGGCCACTTACCATATGAGTTGGAGGACTTTTTTCTCCATGAAAAAACATCATATGTAACTGCAACTATGCTTTTCAGTTACCATACTTAGATATATGGCCCTTTCACAACAATAATTATATACAATTTGTATAAATACACAAACACATCAAACACACAAAACACTTAGGGCATCTACAATCATGCTCTCTATTTTTTAGTTAAAATTTAGCTAAAAACATATAAAAGATATTTTAGGAGCTCTCTATAAAATTTTAATTCCAATCATACTCTCTAGTTTAGGAAGTCATAAATGCTATAACTCTTTTTTAATTGGTCCATCTTTATTAAAAAAAATAATATAAAAAATAGTTAGCATTAATTAAAGTTTTAAAATACTCATAAAATAAAGCAGCATTAAATTATAGGGAGCCACTAGGAATTTTTTCTCTCTTCAGATTTAGGAGCTCTTAGAAGTCTCCCTATTTTAGGAGGTGGATAGGGAGCATGGTTGGAGTTGTATTTTTCCAATTCCTCCCTAAAATTTGTCTAAGGAGATGGTTTAGGGAGCCCATTGTGGATGCTGTTACAAGGACACATAGGAGAAGAAGCGATGATGCTTTGGAAATTATGAGGACAACTTCCAGCTATATTTTCTATAACTCAATGTAAGATGGCAAAAGGCTTCCCCATCAGTATGTATATACATATGCATGCATGCACTCATGCACTCATGTGTTTGTATGCATCCGTATTTATGTACTCTTATAAAATGCACACACACACATGGTGTTTCACCTCTGCGACACCCCCCAACGTCGTTGATTGCATTGAGTTTAACTTACTGTTCAACAACATGATCAACAATCTTTGGTGCCTCACAATTGAAAGTCCACATGCATATATTTATATATATGTGTAGGGAAATGTTCTCATGCCAAACAGGCTGGAAATATAAGCATTTATGTGGCAGACTGTGAAGTTGGGAAACTTATCAGGTTGGTTCTTGCCTAAACATGTTGTCCAGATTCATAATCTTGCAATATAAGGATCTGTCTGGCAAGAGAACATTACCCCTATAAGTGTGTGTGTGTGTGTTTTTCTGGAAACATGAGTTTGGCAAGAGAACATTGCCCTATGTGTGGGTGTGCCTATATATATGAATATTATTGGTATAGCATTCATTTATATCTCGCCCAAATAAATTGAATTGTGTTGTGGCCTTAAATTTAAGAACGAAATTTAAGTTCATCTAATCATTTGGGTAAGTTTTCTTCAGGTAGGTTACTCGATTAGTTTAGGCTTGGTGTCGGTGAGATGAAATTGTAGTAATTGGAGCCATTTCCTCACTCCATAAGTGCTATGTTCATTGATGTGCTTTTTTCTGTATGTATGTACAATCCTATTAGGTTAGCAGTGTTTTCTATTTGTTGATCATATTATGCTCGTCCTGGTTTTTCCATCACTTGACATCAGTTGTTTGTTTGCCTTTTCAGAGAACTGCATCCTCCGGAAGTTTCGGTTCAGCGGGTAGCTATTCCATGCCTGCTTTTGAACCGGAACAAGCTCCTGGAATCTTCCAGGACGAATCGATTTCTTTAACGGGATCATCTCTTTTTGGAAGTACTGATAGCTTGGATCTTTTCAAGGCCCCGGTTAAACAAAAAATATCTTCTGCAGCTCTATCCATTGATTTGTTTCACTTACCAGCACCATCTTCATCTCTATCCATAGATTCGTTTCAGCCGCCTGTATCATGTTCAGATTCGTCTGTGAATGTAGGCGAATGTCCTAAACTTTTCTCACCTACGTCCTTTGAGTTATTTGCTGATTTTCCTCAGCAGCAGTCCACAGCAAACTTGGCTAAACAAGTACCCGATTCTTTCCATGAAAGTGAAGGATGGGCAACATTTGATACACCTCAGCCGTCAGCTTCTGTTCCAGGCACTGAAAATATTACCCCAGAAAATATAGCTTCCAATGGTGGAGGTTCGATTGGAAAGTTTGATCTATTCTCACCATCAAATACAAGCATGCAATGGCCGTCATTTCAATATTCTACCATTCATGGACCTTCAGATATTTCAAGTCCATGGAGTGATAATTTGCACAATGTCACAGCTCCCAATACCACAAGCACTCAGGTAAGCCTCATTATGATCAGAACTGCTCCCTCATCAGATTCTTATATGGGTTTCAGAAGAATGGTTTTTAGTGTGTGGTCGGTTTCATGGTTTTTTTTTTTTGGGTGGATCATGATGGTACTATGTGTGCTTAACACACCCTTGGGGGCTTTTTAGCTTTACTCTATTGAATTTAAGCTCTAGTGAAATGGTGGCATGCAGTAAATATGAAGGAATGTAATCAGGTTGATTTGTGTTATTTTGAGTAGTCATGGAGTGCTTTCGAAGATTCTATTGTACACCTTCCATTGGAGGGCACTAAGAAGGGTAGCGAACCAGGAGCAACAGATAAGCTTTTGTCAGCTGGTGACGGCTATTTGGGATTCAGAATTTCTGAGGTTGCTGCATCAACCTTATATTCTCTCTAACTGTTTATGTTCTTCCTCTCATTGGGTGGGCTTTGTTTTGCAGGACTCTAGTGAAGATGGGATTCAGAGAGCTGTCTCCCAAGGTGAACCCCATGATCCTGGTCTGCCTGCACATGTTGTCTTGGGGCAATCATTTACTCCACAAGGGCTTCCTCAAATGGTTTTTACCCTTCAGATATCTCCTGTGATTTGTCTAGTGGAATCTTCTTAGTAGTATTCTAATCTCTTTTGTTCCCTCCACCAAGTCACAGGGAGAAATTAAGTCAGATGCCACTGACCACAAATCAAATAACCCATTTGATCTTCCTTATGATACAGATCTGGATCCAAATAATGTGGTATGTTTTTGTTAGTTATTGCATCAGTAATATGGCGTAGGTTTTTTTTGTTAATTTGTGTTTGCATGAGAATTTTAAATGTGAAATGTGATTAGGGGCAAGGGTGGAGTGATGGTATTATTTATCTGCCATACCTGTCAAATGTCAAGGATAACCACAGCATGATGCTTAGTTGACTTCTTAACCGAACTGTACTTTCTGTGAAATCTGATTGTTTCTAGTGTTTATTGTGAGAATTGATAACTAAAGTCAAAGGAAGCTACTCTGATATAATTGCATTGGATCACAGTTAGTAATGCTGGTGCTATCTTGATTAGAAAATCTGCTCATACCTTTGCCTCTAAGATCCAGTCTCTGAAACTAAGATCCAATCTATTGCTTATAAGTGTTTAGAGGGGGCGCTTGTTAATTTTTTGGTTGTCTCACTAATGTGTTTTTAATCACATGGGGCAAGTCATTATGCATTTGATGTGATTGATAGACTGTAATATGATGGTTTTTGTCAATGTCTACCATCATTCTAAAATTGTAATTTATTTCATTTAAATTAATGAAGGATTTGGAACGGAGATTCCATCGTACATGTATACAATTCTTGGATTTCTGGGTTCTAATTTTGTTTTGCGTTATCTCAGTTTTTGGACATGAGCTCCTTACAAGCTTCTCTCCCAAATGCCCAGTTGCAATCCTCTTTCCTTGGTGGTGTATCTCAGGCATGGTTACCCCAAAATACAGTGTCTGGGATGTCGTATCCAGCTGCAGGAGAAGGTAAGTTTTTCAGTGCGAGTGAAGCTACATTCTTTTCTTTTTCTCTTTGTTCGTGAACTAGACATATTGCAGAACCATTAAAACATATATGGTCATAACGATCTTATCCTTTTCATTCGTTGCTATTTTGATTTGATATAGGTGGATTGACATACATGCCAGGGCAAGCACATAGCTCACAGATTCCGTGAGTCCATTTTCTACTCGGTATTCTGGATTGTGATCTTTTCTCATTATGGCTGTTATAGTATTATATCATTTTTCCATTGAATATGTTATCTGTATCTTGGCTTTTGGAAAAGTTGGCCAAGTGCAAATAGCAGTTTAATCAAATAATCCAATCAGCGAGATGATGGGTAACGAGTGAGCTGATAAGGGTATTTATAGTTTCGCTGGATTGTTTTTACCTTTTAGAAGATGAAGAACGAAGAATTAAGCATTGGGAAGAAAATTAGTCTCTACAGATGGAACCAAGATACATAAACTTGAAAAGATGGTAGATGTCTTAGTTTATTTTATCGCATTATATAAAATAATGAAATTATCTTGCAATTACTTAGTCTCCATAAGTTTCAGTTTCAGTTCCAATTTTTCTTTTCATTTGATGTTTGTGTGGTCTGAAGGAATGCACAGATGAAATCCACAACTGAAAGCTTTAAGGAAACATGTTGTAGTGGGGTTTCTGATTTTTAATTAGAACATCATGTTTCGATACTTATATTGGTGATGAACACAACAATCTCTCGATTCTTCGATACTTAAACCATGAGAGTTTGGTGGCAGAGAATGTTGGTTCCATACAGTTCTGTAAGCTAAATTACTCTCATATATGCTTTCATTTTGCTATGCGATCATCAAAATAGCAGAATGTAATATTCACTGTGGAGTCTGACGTGAGTATATTGGTGGTACCAGACAAGTTGAATGTCTAGAACTACATTGTGAAGATGCTTGATAGAGTTTAGTAAGTCAACTTGCCTGGTGTTAGGGAAGCGATTTGATGCTTTTATGTCGTTTATATGTTTATGTTTGTACCCACTTTTGAATTGATTTGAATGCTTTTTTTTTGCAGGAATGTCCCGACACAGGGACCTGTCGCGTCCATTGGAGGAAATCCTTTTGCATAGGATTGTAGAGGCCAGAATAAACATCATTTTCAGTTGGTTGTAGAACTTTGTCGTTCACATTTTACATGTCTTGTTAATCAATAAATAGGATGGACGTTTCTTGTGGTATCATTTGTGGAAAGACGGTATCAACAGAGACCTGTCTGCATCCACTCTTTCAAATTTCAGTATTTGTTTTGGAAAGACTATAATCCGAAAACTGGTAGGTCCCTTGTTTGGACGTTAATAGTGAATGATTGTTCCCCTTTCCTCGTCTAATTTACCATTTTCAAGCGAGCACTTGGGTATTAGATGTAGGGTTTTGTTTTTGTTTTTGGTTTTTTTTAATCTAATGGCAGAATATACATGGTAGATTAAAAGAAAAATTAGGCATTAGACATAACCAAGGTCTTAAATATCGATAGTTTCGGAAATATCGGTGGTTCAAAAACACGGAAATATCGATGGAAATATCAGGAAAATATCGATATCGATAAAAATTGGATAAAAACCACAGAAATTGTGATGAATACATGGAAATTTTTAATGAAACTTTAGAAGAAGTTTATTTAGTCAATCATCTATTATTTTGACACAAAAAATTGGAAGGAAATGCATTGCATAGTAGGTTTGAGTGATTTAAGTTGATTATATTGCGAGCTGACAAACTCCGTGACTTAGAAAATATGGAGTAATTAATGAAGAGAATTAAACACCCCATAGTAATTTATTTATCATTTTTTAGTACAATATTTTAAACTTTATAAATTGCATGGTAAGATACATGTGTAACCTTATTTCACATTATTCATTGGACATGGTACACGTTCTTATATTTATTATTTATCAAAAATTGAAAAATAATTAAACCAACTTGACTTTTCATGAAAATTAGGCACTTTACCATACTTAAAAAATAATAGTGAAGATTGAAAATTAACTAAGAACATAAATAAATTTATCAAAGGAAGAATTAAGTAGTAAACAAAGAAAATAATTATAGAGATTTAAGTAATTAAGCAACAATTTAAAGGGGAATTTAGTAATGTAAGTACTTATAATGAATAATAAAATAATCAATAACATTAAATGGATTAAATAGAAAAGAAATAAATTATATTAAGTAATTAAGTAACTGATCAACAATATAAAACAATAAGTAATTATATTTATTTCTATTTTGAGAAACAGCTTACATGTATTATAAATACATATTCCATAGCTTATTATCACAAAGTGATGACTGGTGTGATGGTTAAGTGGCTGCATACTTTAGACTGGGGAAGGGGTTCGAATCCCTGCATGCGTGAAGTGAGTTTTCTTTAATTTTTGAAAGTTCAGATCGCAATATTATCGATAATATCGCGAGTCCCGAAAAAACGATAATTTCGCCAAAATATCGGCGAAATTATCGATTTTTCGTACCGAATTGTAATGTTTACGTCAGCAACAAGAGAGTCAAATAACCACTTAGGCCAAAGTTGATCCCATTTAAACCTCCCACCCACATGCGATACTAGGGGTGGTTGCGGTTCGGTAACCGCGAATTTTTACTCAAACCGCAAACCGACCGACTATTTGCGGTTTGGTGATTTTTGAAACCGCAAACCGACCGCGTTTTGCGGTTTACCGCATTGCGGTAAACCGCAAAAATGCGGTCGGTTACCGCGAATTTGCGGTCGGTTACCGCGAATTTGCGGTTTAAAACCGCAAATTCTCAAGCATTCACAAAAATATAAATTTACAACCTAAATAAATAAATACACAACCTCAATTTCTCAAGCATATATAAATTCACAATCGATTCCAATTCTCAAGCATTCACAACCTAAGAAAATTAAAGTTACAATTCCAAACATTCCAATTAAAGTTAAACTTCTCAAGCATTCCAATTCCAAATCCTTTAAATTTACAAACCAAAAGCAAAATGAATTAAAGTTACAACCAAAAAGAAAAATCCAATTCACAGTTAATTAAAGTTACAAACTAAAAGGAAAAATGCAATACACCAATGTTACAAACTCAAGTGTTGGTGGTGAGTGGATTTGAAGAACCCCTTTGTGTTGTTTGAGCACCAATGCTATCTACAAATAAAACAACATAGTTTAGTACATTTTATTATAAGAAGAAGCATAAATAACATTAGCATAAATAAACTAATTACTTACAAGTTGTCATATCTTCCATTTCCTTGTAGAATTCAACCTCATCATCTGTTGGTTCCTTGTAAAAGGAAAATTCGTCCGCTCTAAGCCAATCACTAGTACACACTAATGCCTCTACCATTTTAGGATGCAAAGAGCTTCTAAAAGGATCCACAATCCTCTTGCCTAGGCTAAAAGCATTTTCACTAGCAACCGTAGAACTTGGAATTGCAAAGATATCCTTGGCAACTTGTGAAAGAATAGGATATCTTGTTTGATTCCCTTTCCACCAATTCAAGAGAAGAGAAGAGTTTACAATTTTACTTAATTATTCATAGAGTATAGCCGTGCGGCTATACTTTGCGGTTTGCGGTAACCGCAAATTTTGAAAATCAAATACCGCAACCGCAACCGTAAATGCGGTTCGGTTCTTAATACCGCGATTGCGGTTCGGTTTACCGCGATTGCGGTTTTATTGCGGTAAAATATCGGTTGGTTTTTGCGGTTTTTCGGTTTTTCGGTTTAAAATGCCACCCCTATGCGATACATGCGCTGCTATCAGATGAGCAGTTGCATTGCACCTATGATTCACAAAAGCAAAAGATATCACATGAGAAGCCATTAACTCAATATCATGAACAATGCTGTCAATAGTAGTATCTGTCTTCATGTTCTCATGTAACATCTCAACAAGCTGTTTACAATCTGTCTCCACCATCTGCTTCCGCAGCCAGAGTCGACTGGCACGAAAAACCCCCTACACCCCATGCCATTTCCATCCATCCATCCATTACTGTCTCGAGCCACCCATCCTGCTCCACCTTTTATGTGCGCTTGCGTCCAAGTACCATCGCAATTAAATTTCATCCAGCTATCAGTCGGTTTTTGCCAGATTTGGAAGTCACTACAGTCCCACTCTGGAGGTCTCGGTTGATCATGTATAAGCGGTATACTTGCCTATCTTGCCGCCACAACTCCACAATTTGCTTTTGACATGTGAGAGCAATATCCTGTGGGTGCATATGATGCCCCTATTAAATGGAAGCATTTCAATTCTTCCATAACCTCCATAACCCAAACGCAAACCATTGCAAAATATCCTGATAATTGTCCTCCTTTTTATATTTTTGAAGGAGCTGCCAACATGATAGAAAATCCCCTCCTTCGAGCAACCTCGTATCTAATTGCAAATGGCTAATGAACAAGAATACCCTTGCAAACTCACAGTGGAAAAAAAAAGAAAAAAAAGATTTACCTAGGATTCCCCTTCACAACCATAGAGAGCACAAACATCCTCAAGATCAACATGTCTTTGTTTGAGATTTTGGCCAACCGCCAGAGCTTTCAAACAAGCTCGCCAGATGAAGCTTCTAATTTTTGGCGGTACCTACAACCTCCAAATACTCGTCCAAAGCGGTATGTGGTTATTCCGGAGAAGTTATAGCTTCAAAACTTCATTTATAACACTCATTAAAAAAAACCTGATTGGCACACGTCTCCAACCCTGTGTTATAAGAAAAGCGATTCGAGGGCACAACACGAAGCGAGTCAGAGAGAGAGAGAGAGAGAGAGCGAGCGCGAGAGTGAAAGAAAGAGCAAGACCGAAGTCAGGGCAATATAGGAGAGCAACGAAGTCTACCAGCGAGAGACAGAGGTTTCGACATTAGCATTCTCTGCAACTCATTTCTCAAATTTTTTTTTTTTCCTAATTTTTTTTTTCTTCTTTCGGTTACCATGTGTTTGATATATGGTTTCTTTGCAGTCCAGATTGTGTTTTTAGATATGCATTTTCCTTGTACAATTTTTCTCTATTTTTGTTTTTCTCGTTTCACTTAGATTATACTGTGTTTGATATTTTAACTTGGGAGTATGAGTTTCCTATTTTAAAATCTTTTATCTTGAATCTGTTTCAGTTGATATTAGTTATGTGTATGCATTTTCTTTTGGATGGATATAATTAACTCTTGTATTTCTTCTATTTCTTCTATTTTAATTTGGGAGTATGGGTTTCCTATTTTGAAATCGTTTCTCTTGAATCTGTTTCAGTTGATATTAATTATGTGTATGCATATTCTTTTGGATGGATTTAATGAACTCTTGCATTTCTTCTATTTTAACTTGGGGAGTATGGGTTTTCTATCTTGAAATCTTTTCTCTTGAATCTGTTTCAGTTGATACTTTATGTGTTTGAACATTCTTCTGGATGGATTTAATGAACTCTTGCAATTCTTCTATTTTAGGATGCCCCTGTTTGCAGATTTATTTTATTTGATTTTTATGGATTTGAATGACCTCTTGCATTTAGGATGCATCTCACTTTCAATTACCTTTTGAACTTTCAAATGACAGATGCCTATAGACTGTTGGATGACCTCAACTTAGAGGGAGTTTAATATGATGGCCAAGTTCATCTGCTATCCATCCAAATGCCGCATTCCAATGCAGGAGGCCAAGAAGAATAAGTGTGATGCTGCAAAGGGGAAGCTTCGGGGAACCCAACGCATTGTGGTTGAAAACCACAAGGACATCAACGGGCTAAGGAAGTTCACATTGAAAACTAAATGGAAGGGCATTGTTGCTATAGAAGATGACAACAAAAACAGAGGAAAGTTACGGGGCCATTTGAGAAGCGTGGCGAAAGAAATCGATTCAGAAATCAAATTTCTTAAGTTTTAGGTGCTCTCTCTCTCTCTCTCTCTCTCTCTCTCTCTCTCTCTCTCATGCTCTCCGTTTTCGATTCTGTTGGAAGCTTAAGACTTGTGATTAGAATTTCTTGATTTTGATTTAGGCGCAATTTCAATTATACATATATATATGTATAATTTTTTGCATGTTTTGGCCATAGGATGCAGGAAAATTTATGTTATTTGGATTAGAATACTTGCAATTTTAGGTCATGCAGGTCGTAGGTGGTATCTGTTATGTGCCTCTTGATATGAAATTAGTATTGGTCAAGTTTTGGTTTGCAAGGATTCTTGTAGTTCATAGTGTCTTGTCAACCATAATTTGTTATGTATTTGACTCATGGATGCTGGTTGTGCCATGTCTTTCTTTTTGCTGTTAATTATACTTAATACGTTAACTTTTACGAGTGGAGGAAAAGAATGGTCCCTATGTTATATCACAGTGTGTTGCCACATAAGTAAAAACTTTTCTTGGTTCATGATTAGGTCACATGGGATTGAAGTCGCAGGAATTTGTGATGAAGAGAAACTGAATCAAGGTGAGAAGGCTCTCTGAGAATATGAAACATTTTTCTTGTGTGTATTGCTACTTATCGATTTGCTGAAGGAGTTGTGTATTGTCGTTTATAATTTTCTATTTTCATACTGGGATTAATTTTGGTGTTAATATTCCAATTTGAATTGATGAGGCACATATATGAGTACGTTGATGTCTTGAGATCAAATTAATTGCTATGGTTCAAAACTCACATCAGAAATGGCACATGCATTTTATTAAATCGATGTCATTTCTATTATTTAAAATTAGTTTTGAAAAATACATAATTTTTTATTATTTATTTATCCACCTATAAGTCCACCTCATTAAAAAATGGAATCCACATTCGCCACGTAGACAGATAACGGATTTTTTGACGATCTCGCTAACGGTGGGGGCAATTTGTAGGTTTTCTGTGACGTTGAGTATGTACTCATAATGTTTCCAAAATCGGGTATGAACTCGTAAATGACCCTATAGGTTGAGGGGTTTACGATAGTTTATCCAAAATAAAATAAATCTGCAAACAGGGGCATCCTAAAATAGAAGAAATGCAAGAGTTCATTAAATCCATCCCAAAAGAATATGCAAATACATAACTAATATCAACTGAAACAGATTCAAGAGAAAAGATTTCAAAATAGGAAACCCCTACTCCCAAGGGCTTGAATACTCTACAGCTTTACGATGAAATTCCTCTGGAAGATGAGCCCTGAACCCATCACAAAACTGACCACAAGAAACCATATAAAGGATCTCAAGGCTTCCACCAATCACAATCATCAAACAGCCAATATTAATCAGACAAAATACTGTCAAATAAAGTAGGGCAAATATTCAGATATGCTCATCTTATTATTATTCTTCAATATAGAGATATTTATACAAGTACAAAGATGTGTTAACCCTAAATACAATAGGAAAATATATCTAAATTACAATAGGAAGCAAATCTCTATTACAATATGACTAAATAATAATTGGTAAGTAACCAAAATTCTAATAAAATATGGAATTAAAATCCTAACTAAGTAAGGACTCGCCAACACTCCCTCTCAAGTTGGGCAAAGATATTTCGCACGCCCAACTTGACAAGCGAGTCACAGAACACCATACTTGAGAAGCACCAATTATAGAGAAGATCTTTTAGTCAACCACGAGTGAAACAAATGACAAACTAAAGCAAAGTTCGCAGCGGAAACACAATAGCAAACTCTAAAAAATAGGGCACATAACAGAACACAGAAACCCTATGAGCACGGCAATAGATAAGGCAGAACACAAAAACCCTGTGAGCACGGCAGTAGATAAGGCAGAACACAGAAACCCTGTAAGCACGGCAGTAGATAAGGTAGAACACAGAAACTATGTGAACACGGCAGTAGATAAGGCAGAACATAGAAACCCTGTGAGCACGGCAATAGGTAAGGCATAACACAGAAACCCTGTGAGCACGACAGTAGATAAGGCAGAACACAGAAATCCTGTGAGCACGGCAGTAGATAAGGCAATAGCAAGGTAGGCGGTGGTGACAGTAGAAAGGTAGACGGTGGCGGCGGACTAGGATTATAGGTTAGGTGTATAGTGTAGCGGAAATAGGTAGTGTTTAGGGTTAGGGTAGAGACGGATCAAAACACAGCAACATTATTGGCAATGACCATAACAACGGAAAATGAAGCAAGCAAAGGCAACATCAACGGTGGCAACATTGACCACAACAGAAACACACCAGCAAAGGCATGAGCAACAATATTGGCACCATAACAGGCAGGAGCAACAATACTGGTACCAAACAACATGGCACTAGCAAGAGCAATATAAAGCACTAGCACTAGCAAGACAAGGAGGGCAAACAACTATGGTAGCAACAACAACAGAGACAACTTCTCTTCACTCTCCCTCTCCCCCTGAAGAGAAGGGGTCGATAGAGCCATATGATCAGTGGTACTTGAGAAACAGGCACGAACAATCAGCCATGATAGATAGGTAGGTGAATTGCAATGGAATAGATGAGCATCAGTGTCACTCCCCCTCAAATCCGACGATGTATGAGAGTCGAGATTTGGAGAAAGTAACACCCAAATAAGCAAGAGACAAAGTCCAGCTAGGAGAAGGCTTGGCAAGCGGTGACGAGGCTTGCGGAGGTTTGAGATGGCTCGGTGAGCGGTGACGAGGCTCATAGAGGAAAGAGATCAGGCCATCAATGGCCAAGGGGCGTGTTGCCCATATGGTATACATTTAAAAGAGAGGCTTAGCGGCAAAGGACCCACTAGTGTAGTGGTTTGGAGTATTTATTCCCTCAGGCAAGGTCCTGGGTTCAAGTCCTAGCATCCGTGTTGTGTGTGTGAGTTTAATATGCTCTGTGCTCAGATGATATGCAGTGCTTGTGGGTGCATGCATCCTTGAATGATAGAGTTCCTGGGTTTAGCATCAGCACATATATGACCTCCTGAGCAAACACATATTCAAGGATTGTATCCTACTTCTTCTAAAGCCACCACGATCTTACCGTGGGAAAAATTCATCAGCTGAAGGACAATAAAAGTAATATAATCACAACAGCATCTAAAAATTAACCGAAGAAAAATTGCACGGAATTTATTGAACTGAAGAGACGAGCCCAACCGTAATAGGAAGCTAGAGAGGAAAAGGGGGAAAAAACCGCATCACAAATTAAAACTATGTCAAACATGATGAAATAATGAATGCCAGATCAATGAGAAAAGAGAAATAACTTTAAACTGTAAAAACGACCTTCTTCAACATAACTGCATATCCACATATGGTGCGACACAACAATCCCCTCGAGAATCACAGTAGCTGTTTCAAGCAAATTCATTTGAAAAAGAATTATGATACTTAAAGTTATGCTTATATATAGAAGAAATAAATATCTTAACTTCCCAGCAAGTTTATTCAAAAGACGGGCATTCTTTCCACTGAATTTATTTTAAAAATGGCTATCCCCAAATGATAAGAACTAACAAAATTAACAACTACTGAAATTGGGATAAATAGTGATAATACATAGCTTCATAACAACATCATGTCCTCCTTCCCAACAGGGGAAAAAAAAAATCAAGTTGAGATGGTAAAACTCAATTTTTTATGAGATGACCACTCTTGAAAGTTTCTTTTATGAAAAACTATTTGACATCTTCACAACAAAATAAATTACAAACCTCCACTAGTCAGCAAAATGGAAGGCATAAAGAAAAATATTTTCAACATAAATTGTTATCCATCAACCTGCATCAAATCCTGCAAAGACTACATAAATAAGTCAGGATCAAATTCCTTGGCAACAGGAACCAAAATATGGTCCCAAACTGCAAAATAGTCTGCATCACCACACCGACCATTTCCCAGGGGACATTATTGTTGTATCAACTCCTGGCCCGTCTCCAATCATAGTATAGAAACCATCATCAGTAGCTGGATAAAAGCTTCCAAACTCGTGCCTGAAAAAAGCACAGCTCCATACGGTCATCATAACTAAGAACTTTGATCTTACTCAACCAAACAAGTTACAAGCTTGTTTACACCATAATGAACCGAGCAGACCCAGCATCAAAGCGACTAGCACCAAGGCAGCCACGCCTTCTCCCATGCCGAAGGAAGACACACTTCCGAGGTGCCAGACACCTGCCGAAGCTCTCAACTGCCAAACCTAATCTCCAGGACACGTGTCGCCACCACAATGGCTTGCACAAAGTCCCACATTGGAACTTTGTGCAAAACTCCTACTTTCACCTCCCTATAAATAGGGAACAGTACCTAGGTACAAAGAACGACTACTCTCCCACTTTCACTGTTACTCTGCCAGAATTACTACTCGTAACTAACTTAGGCATCGGAGAGCCTTCGGCCGGCGCCACACCGGTGTCCGAAGCTTAACGATTGTTTCTCCTCTTTTTACCTTCTACAGGTCTCTCACCAACCCATTTCACCAAGGGCCTCAACCCTCTTCTCTGCTGAAGACTCAGCACATCTAATCACTAAGTTGCACTCAACATTGGCCGGGCCATTTTGAGCATCAACAGTTTGGCGCCGTCTGTGGGAAAACGACACTTGAATCCCCGTATTCTCTATCAGCCCAGCTGGCTCCTTCACCCCTCAGGCCCCGTCGCCTCTTCTTCACCCCACATTCTGCTATGCCGACCGAGGATAGCCGCGATACCTAGCATCATACCCCCCGCGATGGTACTTCTAGAAGGAAATCTTCGGAAGATGCCACTCTCCAGGCAGAAATGGAGCGCCTCCGCGACAGTGTCACTAAAATGTCGGAAAAATACGAGCACCTTCATTGCAGGAACATTGAGCTAGAACATGACTACCGTGTTTTAAAGCGGAACTGGGAAAGGACTCACACCCAGGATGCCCAGCAAGACCTCACCCAGAACGTTGGGCCTACTCAGCCGAACCAGCCAGTACATTCCAGCCACAGTGCCTCAGCCCAGGCTAGGCTCCGCAAAGGTAAAGACCACCTTCATCCGGAGATAACCCAGTCACGACCCCTTTGCGTTCCCCCACCGAGGGACCGGCCCCATGAACCAGTCAGGATCTACCAAGATTGCAGGGATCGCCTCTCGGACCGTCAGCCAAGGCCGATCCCTATCCCTGTCAACCTCGAAGACCCACGGGTGACACACCTGGGCCTCTCGCCAGCCCCCGTCCGCATACCCGACGAGGAAGGTGTCGGGGACTCGGATACTTGGGACTTTTATAATTCAGAGACCCAGCCAAATTACCACACCGGGGCGCTGGAAAATTGGGAACAATCCCCAGTCCCTGTCTGTCCCGCCCCTAGGCCTTTGGAGCCTGAAGCTCTTCCTCATGCCGACCCGGCCATGAGGCTTCTCTTCGAAAAGGTCCGGCGCCTGGAAAGTGAACAACATCGCAGCCATCAACCCCTCTGGGCAAAACCACGACCCGGGCCCTTTACCGAACGCATCCTCCACTACCACCAGGAGAAAGATATCCAGCCACTCCGCATCGCTTTCTACACTGGCACGGAGGACCCTCTCACCCACATCCACTCCTTCCAGTCTGCCCTTGGGTGCAAAGGCCTCACTGATGAAGGCATGTGCCTCCTTTTCCCTTCCACCCTCAGCGGCGCGGCCCTGAATTGGTTCTACAGGCTCCACCCCTGCACCATCAACTCCTTCGATAGTCTCAAGCAGACGTTCCTGGACCATTTTATGATCCAGACTGATCGCCTATATTCTGCCGACGACTTGTATATGCTTAGGCAGGCTGAGGACGAACCCCTTCGGGAATATGCAGCCCGTTTCAGTCATGAATACTCCCGCTGCCCAGACACTGACGATCGTGCTGCCTTCGGCGCTTTTAAGAGCGGCCTCCGCGAGTCCAACTTCCGCTACCTGGTCCACAGCAATAGTTGGAACACATATGCAGAGCTGATGAAGCAGGCAGCAGTCCATGCTAAGGCCGAATACTTCAATACCAAGCGTGGCCCAGCTAACCTGATGCGCAACGCTTTCGCTGATCCTCTACCTGCTTCAGCACCCGCCCCAGCCCCACCTCAGCATTCTACCCCTGCCCCGAGTACTCAGGACAACCAACAACATAAGCGGAAGGATAGCTACCAGCATTCCTTCGGTAATAACAAACGTGGCAGACATGGCAACCACCACCACTCTAGCGGAGGCAACCCTCCTAGACCTGCTGATCGGGCCCCACTTCCATTCACACCCAGGCCCAGGTTCGAGGTATTTACCACCCTCAACACCACCTATGAGAACGTCCTGGTGCGTGAAGCCCCCATCATCCCCAAGCCACCCCCCCGGAGACCATCCAACAAGCCAATGCCAAACACGGGGGTCTTCTGCCGCTTTCATCAATTCAGCGGCCATGACACCGAGTCTTGTGTTGCGTTGCGCAACATCATTGAAGGGCTCATCAGGGAGGGCAAACTGGACAACTATGTGCGCAACATACCAGCCCCGCCTAACCCTCACCAACGACAAATCAACATGATCTCCACCATCAGCGGAGGTCCTACCCTGGCTGGCACCTCCAACAATTCCATCAAACATTATGTCCGCTCCACCTATGCGCACCAGGTCTTCACCACCGAGCAGGGACGATTGCCAAAGGCCCACAGGACTGGCTGGGCCCCCATTACCTTCTGCGAGGAGGAGGAGCGTGGTGTTATCCTCCCCCATGACGATCCACTCATTATCCGGGCTGACATTTCTAACTTCGACGTTGGGCGTATCCTGGTGGACACTGGCAGCTCGGTCAGTGTGATGTTTGCCGAGTGCTTCAATGAACTCCAGGTCCCGCCTCACCTCCTCGACCGAAGCATCACACCCCTTGTGAGCTTCTCGGGTGATGTGGTCCAGCCCATCGGCAGCATTCATCTCCCCATCTCAATTGGGGCCGCACCCTAGCGAACGACGATCACCACCCCCTTCCTTATCATCGATTGCCCCACAGCCTACAACGTCATCCTCGGCCGCCCAGCCCTGGCCCAAATGAGAGCTTTTATTTCCACGCATATGCTGCTGTTGAAGTTTCCCACTCCTAATGGCCCAGGCACGGTGCGCGGCGACCAACTCGGGGCCCGAAGCTGCTATGCTTCAGCAGTAAAATCCACCAATCGCCAACCTAGGAGCGAGGCCCTTTCGGTAACCATGGCTCCCGCCCCCCCTCAAGCTGGCACAGACCCACCTGAAGACCCAAGGGAGGAGTCCATCACACCGCAGGCCGAACCTATAGAGGACCTGGAGCTGGTTACCCTCCATGACGATATCCCGGATCGACAAGTCCGGATCGGCACCTCCATCTCGCCAGAGCTTCGCTCTGACCTGGTCGCCTTCCTCCGCCTCAACTCCGAAGTCTTCGCTTGGTCCTACAATGACATGCCTGGCATATCACCAGACATCATATCTCATAGGCTTAGCGTCAATCCTGCCGTCAGACCAGTCCGACAGAAGCGTCGCGCTTATGATCCCGAGCGCTATGAGGCCATGAGGGCGGAGGTGGAACGATTGAGTAGCATCGGATTCATCAGGGAGGTTGACTATCCTACATGGCTGGCTAATGTCGTGATGGTTAGCAAGCCAAGAAAGGGTTGGCGCATGTGTGTCGACTACACCAACCTTAATCGGGCTTGCCCAAAGGACAGCTTCCCGCTACCCCGCATTGACCAGCTAGTCGACGCCACAGCCGGCCACGCCCTCCTTAGCTTCATGGATGCTTATTCAGGTTACAACCAGATCTTCATGCACCCCGAAGATCAGGCCCACACCTCTTTCATTACGGACCGCGGCCTCTACTGCTATAAGGTGATGTCGTTTGGCCTCAAAAACGCCGGGGCTACTTATCAGCGTCTGGTGAATCAGCTCTTTGCCCCACTGATTGGCAATACCATGGAGGTCTATGTCGATGACATGCTAGTCAAGAGTCGCACAGCTGACCAACACATCCCTCACCTCTCTGCCATGTTCACCATCCTGAAGCAGTACAAAATGAGGCTTAACCCCACCAAATGTGCATTCGGGGTGGCTTCCGGCAAATTCCTGGGCTTCATGATCAGCCAGAGGGGTATTGAGGCCAATCCAGAAAAGATCCAGGCCATCTTAGATATGACAATACCTAAGACGGTCAAGGATATCCAAAGCCTTACAGGGCGTGTCGCAGCCCTGACCAGATTTATCTCCAAAGCCACTGACCGCTGCGCCCCATTCTTCAAGGCCCTTAAAGGCACCAAAAGAAACATCACTTGGACTGCTGAATGCGACACGGCTTTCAGCGAGCTCAAAGAGTATATGGGCCGGGCCCCTTTATTCTCAACCCCTGAGCACGGAGACATCCTCGTCATTTATCTCTCCATCTCAGCTTTGGCTGTGAGCTCTGTGCTCATCCGATCAAAAGATCACGCGGAGCACCCAGTGCATTATGTTAGTAAAGCATTGCAAGATGCCGAAGTTCGGTACCCAGACATCGAAAAATTGGCGTTCGCCTTGGTCGTCTAGGCAAGACGCCTCCGACCATATTTCCAAGCTCACACTATCCATGTCTTAACCAACCAACCACTCCGACAGGTGTTGCAGAACCCAGAAACCTCTGGGAGGCTGGTCAAATGGGCCATTGAAATGGGCGAGTTCGATATTCATTACAAACCCCGCCCGGCTATGAGGGGACAGGCCGTTGCTGACTTCCTATCCGAATTCACGGAGCCCCAAGCTTCCGCAGCTACCCAGCTCATAACCGAACCCAATCCCCCTCCCAGCCAGGACCAAACCCCCACCGAAGGCAATCTCGACCTAACCCAGCCCCTGTGGACCTTATTCGTAGACGGCTCTTCTAATGCCCAGGGCTGTGGGGCCGGCCTCGTTCTCATCTCCCCAGACAAGGTTGCCCTCGAGTACGCCCTTCGCTTCAAATTCCAAGCCTCCAACAATGAGGCCGAATACGAAGCACTCTTAGCTGGTCTTCGATTAGCCAAAGAGATGGATGCCAGGCAAATTCAGATATTTAGCGATTCACAACTCGTGGTCCACCAGGTCAACCAGGACTTCACGGCTAAGGATGCCTCTATGACGGCCTACCTCCAGCACGCTCGGCACTTGCTGGCAACCTTCCAAGCCCACTCTATCAAGCAAGTGCCGCGCTCCGAGAATAGCCATGCCGATGCACTAGCCAGGTTGGCATCAGCCCTGGAGCAAGGAATGGGTCGCCACATCCACATCGAGGTTTTGGCCCAGCCCAGCACACAAGCCCCACTCATCTGCACTATTGATCACAGCCCTACATGGATGGACCCCATCCTCCAGTTCTTACAGAACCAAACACTACCGGCTAATCCGGCAGAAGCACGACGCGTTCGCCATCGCTCCGCCCGTTACTTGATCATTAACGGCTCCTTATACAAGCGTGGTTTCAGCCTTCCTTACCTTCGATGCCTGACTCCAGAGGAGGGTCACTATGTCCTCCGAGAAATCCATGAAGGCATCTGCGGCAACCACTCGGGCGCACGCTCGCTAGCCCATAAAGCAATCCGCCAAGGATACTTCTGGCCTTCACTCCACACTGACGCCCAGGCCTTCACCCAGAAATGCGACAAGTGTCAGCGATTTGCCAACATCCCACAACTCCCGGCTGAACCGTTGACTGCCATGGTCAGCCCTTGGCCATTTGCCCAATGGGGACTGGATCTCATTGGACCGATGCCAGAGGGCAAGGGCCAAGTCAAGTATGCAGTTGTGGCCGTGGACTACTTCACCAAGTGGGCTGAGGCCGAGGCCTTGGCCACCATCACTGCGGCTCGCATCGAATCCTTTGTGTGGCAAAACATTGTATGTCGCTTCGGCATCCCCAACTCCATCGTCACCGACAATGGCCGGCAATTTGACAACGCCAAATTCAAACAATTTTGTTCCAACCTCAAGATTCGTCTGTGTTTCGCCTCCCCAGCCCATCCTCAGTCCAATGGCCAGGTCGAAGCCGTGAACAAAATCATCAAGAAGACCCTCAAGACAAAACTTGATAAAGCCAAGGGCTGCTGGCCAGAACTACTCCCAGAAGTACTCTGGTCCTACCGCACCACCTTCCGCACATCCACGGGTGAAACGCCGCTCTCCCTATCATTTGGAACCGAGGCCGTGGCTCCGGTAGAGATTGGCCAGCCCACATACCGAACCTCCACTTACGATGCCACGGCCAATGACGAGCAGTTGGCCCTCAACCTCGACTTCATTGACGAACTCCGGGACCAATCGAGCATGCGCAATGCCGCGTACAAGCAACGCATCGCCAAATACTATGACTCCCGAGTCAAGCCCCGTGCTTTCAAAATGGGGGACTGGGTCATGCGCAAGGTTTCCTTGGCTACCAAAAATCCTAACGAAGGTACCCTCGGCCCTACATGGGAAGGTCCTTACGAGATTATCAAAATCTGCCGCCCCGGCACTTATCAGCTTCGTGATTCCACAGGCAAGACGCTGCCTCACCCGTGGAATGCTGACCACCTCAAGTACTATTACAAGTAAACATATCTAGACCCTAGGACAATACTTTGGTCTTGATTATTTACTGTAAGTTAGACGTAAGGTATCTAGACCCTAGACCACTTGTACCTTCTGCCTTTCGGCATCTATTTCAATGAAATGCCTGACTCAGGCTCATTCTCATGAACTCACATTGTTATCATTTTTAACACAATTGATATCAAGCTAAGTTCATATCATAAATAAAAACAGCCTTGCTCCAGGCAAGGACAAATGTTCATACATAACCAAAATAAACAAAACAAACAAGTGTTCCAACACATTCACTAGAGTACAAAATAGCTATAACACATCACGAAGGCAACGCCTTCAGGACTCGGTCGAAGGGGCATCCTCAGTAGCCGGCTCAGCCTCTGGTGTCGGGGCGCTAGCATCAACAGGAGGGGTCTGTGCAGGAGGCTCGCCACTGGTGTCAAAGTTAATCTCCACCGAGGGGTTGAACCTAACCAACCTATCTTCCCAGCGAAGCTGCTCATCAACCAGTCGGTCCATGATATAGCTCTTCAGCTCCTCCGAGGATCGGAAGGACTCAATCGCCTCGACTCGGGCAGCAGCCACCTCCTCGGCCTTCGACCTCTTCAGCTCCTCCACCTCCCTGGCCAGGGCCGCCTTTTGAACCAGCAAGGCGTTCTTCTCTCGGATGGCCTCCTGCGCCTCCGCCATTTTGCTCTTGGCTAGCTCATCCCGCCTCTGCAGCCTCTGGATCTCCTTGTCAGCCTTGGCCATGCTGACGTACATCTCGCCAAAGGCCTGCAAAACCAAAACCATGTTAGTCAATCCACACAAAAATAATCCAACACAAGTACATTCAAAAAGGGCCTAAACACTTACATAGGCAGAGGTGAGGATCGTCTTTTGGGCCCGGTCAATGAAGGAAGAAGCTGGAGTCCTCGCCAGGGCCTCAGGGTCGCTCTTCACGCCTTCTAGGAAGACGTTCACTAAGGGCACCTCCTGCCGGTGCATAGCCAGGTTGACCTCCTTCTTCTGCTGGCGTAGCCTGCCGAAGTCTACCTTCTCTACCCCTTCAGCGAACACATCCTCCATGCCGAAGGGTAGCTTCGGCGGTGCTTGCAGATCAAAGGGCGGAAGCCTCGGCCCTGACCCCATCACATGCTGATGAGCCTCCTCCAAAGCCTTCCTCTTCCCCAGCACGTCCGCGACTCGACCCTCATCCTCATCCCTGGGTCGTTTTCCAGCACTTTTCTCAGCTTTCTTGGCCCGAGACTCCCTCAGCCGCTTCTGCATCTCGGCCTCATCAATGTCTACGGCCACCTTCGTGCTCCCCCTTATGATGCCAGCCACTGTCAAAACAAACAAAGCAATTCTATTACTCAAACTCACAAAGGTTCATCACACAACAAAAAGATAACCCAGGTACTTACTTCCTTGCAGCAGTTCGGACTCAAACAAATTCTTCTGCGTAACTAGGTTCCCGCACTCACGCTCAGTCTCTGATAGCTGCGCCCTCACCCACTCAACTTCGTCTTCTTGCTCCTTGGAGATAGGGCCCCACTTCACTGAACCTGCATCAAGAGTTAGAAACTACTTAGCCATTTACACTGGCACAGAGGAAGTACAGAACCAAAAATAGGAGCCAAAACAACACAATCAGGCATTGGACAATCTTAAGGGATGGGGCAAGGACCTATAGACTGGAAGTGGTAGGAATGTGCTGGACAACGCTCTTCCCTGGAGGACATTCCCAGTCCCCATAGGCCAAGCACCACCTGTTCCTCCAGGACTTTTGCGTTGTGGGCTTGTGTCCAATAAAATAGCCCCTCTCCTTCGCCTTTCGGCAATTAGCCTGTACCCAGCCAAAATTCCCCTGTTGCTTCGAAATGGAGTACAAGTACATGAACTGCTCAAACGTTGGCTCCCCTAACCCAGCCAACCACCAGGCAATATACACCCCATGAAGAAGAATCCAAAAGTTGGGATTATACTGCCCCGGCGCATACCCCAACTTGGCCAACATCATCTGAACCCACGGATGAAACGGCAGTCTGAAGCCGTGCCGATACATATCTGTAAAAATCATCACGGAGCCATCTGAAGGATATCTGACTACATCGGCCTCAGTGGGTAACCTCAAGCCCACATAGGCTGGCACACAAAAATCCGTTCGTAGCTGGGCCAATTTCGCTTCTGTAAGTGTATTCCGCCTCGGCAACGGGACACCAACCCGGATGTCTAATCCCTCTGACACCGAAGCCACGGCTATACCCACAGACCCTGATGGTGATGCCTGGTTGCTCGAACCCACTTCTTGCGTCTGAGGCAAGGCTAGAACCCGATTTGCTATAGCCTCTAACTCTATATAATTTCTCTGCATCTCCCTATATGCAGCCGACCCAGAGTCTCCCGATGGCTCAGCCCTCTCACCCCCAGGCCCTCTCATCCTACTTTCTATGGTTCCTTCCACCATACCCTCTGTCTCTGAACTTTCCTCTTCAGAACATATATATTGACTCGACTCTTGACTCTCAGTATCATCCCCGCCGAAGGCAGGGGGGTCAAGACTTTCCCTATCAGAACTTTCAGACATCTACAAATATGGAAAAACAAGAAAAAGGAACTAAATGCACATGCAGAGAGGATCGAACCACAACAACAAAACTTTGCCAAATCTTCATGCCAGGCAAGAATTCTACATGTTCATACATATGTTCAACATGTTCATCATGTTCATGCTCATGTTCAATGTGTTCTTCCTAACCTTCAACATGTTCATGCAAAACAAGACATTTCAATTCAAAAGTTCAAGCGAAATAAGGTCTAACCTTGTTCGTAACACCACGTACAAGTCGCCGGAAATCACCTCAGCCACAAGCACCACCACAAAACCTTCGCCGGAAATCTCTTCTCCTCCTCCTCAAATTCTCACAATTTTTCTCAACTCAAGCCAAGTGTGATGCCTTCACCACCCAAGTTCCTTTTTATAGCCACCTAAGGGTACCACGCCTCGTTTCACGAGCAAACCCTAGCACCCTTTCATATTCCCTCCTAAATCCCTTGTACCTACACACAATTCGAAATTCAATTTTCAAAATACACAAACCAAAAACAAAAATTGAGGGAAACTTAGGGGCCTTGCCGAACGGCAAGGCCCGTGCAAAAACAAAGTGGAGGCCCTCAGAATTCCAAGTTCACTAGCCTACTTCATGCGCCCAATCCTATTACAAGGCCAGGCCCAAATTGATCAAGACACCCAAGCCAATTCCACCACATATTATAAATGGACTTGCCGAACGACAAGGCCCACGAAACAATAAATAAGGGGCTCACCTGCCTTATGGACGGCCCAGCTATTTTTTGGCCCGGCTATTTTCGGCCACACTACTCTCCACACCCAGCTATTTTTCGGCCCAGCTCGTGAAGACCACTCGTCCAGCTAGGCCCAATCACCCTTGCCGAAGACAAATCGCAATCGGTGCTGCTGCACACCTAGATTGCCGAAACCACCAGCCGTGCTCAACTGCCCGACGTCGCCAAGCTCCTTGTCGAACGGCAAGGTCCTAGGAAATTCAATCTTCCACAGACCCTTGCCGAAGCGTGAACACAGCCAACACTATATCTCGGACAGCAGCTACTCCTCGGACAGCACAGCCTCGCTGCGCCTGCCGAAACAGCACTCCAGCCCCTTCGTCCGAACGGCAAGATCAGTCGCAGCTCTACTTCGATCTCCGCAGCACCTCAACTGCACCTCGACCAGACCCTGCCGATCGGCAAGTTGCAATGCCCAGCTCCTCCAGCTGCCCTGCCGAAGGTTCTCAACCCCCGTGCTGCCGCCGAAGCTCAGCCCCCAAGAACTCCAGCTGCCCTGCCGAAGCTCAGCCACCTGCAGAGCCCTCGGACCACCTCCGCAGCACCTGCCGATCTGCACCTGCAGAGCCCTCGGACCACCTCCGCAGCACCTGCCGATCTGCACCTCCAGAGCCCTCGGACAGCAACTCCACAGCCGTGACTCAAAGACCGGGACTCCAAGAACTTGCCGAACGGCAAGATTGGATTTCAAAAATTTTGTTCTACCTCAACCTGCCGAATGGATCCTTGCCGAACGGCATCACCATCATCCCATTTTTATACCCCTCTTAAAACCCTAGCCCCTCTCAAAACCCTAGCCCACTTTGAGCCCAACTCCAGCCCCATGCCGAAGGCCCAAACCAAAATGGCCTAGCTCCCGGGGAATAACAAAAAACAAATGTGGCTAGACCCTTGCCGAACGGCAAGGGCCATGGAGGCTTTGTGGGGAGGTCCAAAAATCCCAAATGGTCCGGCCATTCCCAAAAAAAAAAAAAAAAAAAAAAAAAAATTTGCTAGACCCTTGCCGAACGGCAAGGGCCATGGAGGCTTTGTGGGGAGGTCCAAAAATCCCAAATGGCCCGGCCATTCCCAAAAAAAAAAAAAAAAAAAAAAAAAAAAGGAGCTAAACCCTTGCCGAACGGCAGGAGCCATGAACGAATTGGAGTCTCCAAAATTTTCAAAGTACCCGGCTCCCTCGAAGGTCTGGCTCCCCTAGGGACCCAGCTCCCATCCTATCTGCAACATGCCCAAGTACCCAGGTACCCTGCTACCATGTGTTGACGCAACTCCTAGCTTGCCAACTTGGGGGACTAGGGAGTGCCCTGCGGCTCCCAATGAAGCTGGAATGCTCGGTTACAATTACAAAAACTCACAAGTTCCCAACCCAGAAGTTACTTCTCGACCGCGAACTTGGGGGACTACTGTTTACACCATAATGAACCGAGCAGACCCAGCATCAAAGCGACTAGCACCAAGGCAGCCACGCCTTCTCCCATGCCGAAGGAAGACACACTTCCGAGGTGCCAGACACCTGCCGAAGCTCTCAACTGCCAAACCTAATCTCCAGGACACGTGTCGCCACCACAATGGCTTGCACAAAGTCCCACATTGGAACTTTGTGCAAAACTCCTACTTTCACCTCCCTATAAATAGGGAACAGTACCTAGGTACAAAGAACGACTACTCTCCCACTTTCACTGTTACTCTGCCAGAATTACTACTCGTAACTAACTTAGGCATCGGAGAGCCTTCGGCCGGCTCCACACCGGTGTCCGAAGCTTAACAATTGTTTCTCCTCTTTTTACCTTCTACAGGTCTCTCACCAACCCATTTCACCAAGGGCCTCAACCCTCTTCTCTGCTGAAGACTCAGCACATCTCATCACTAAGTTGCACTCAACATTGGCCGGGCCATTTTGAGCATCAACAAAGCTAAAAGCTGCAATGAGAAAAACATTTGAAAGAATGCAAAAAGTTAGAGATTCTTATGTCATAGAACCATTGAAAAGGGTGAAAAGACTCTTGGTAGCAAATTCAAATTCGCGAAAACAACAAAGGAATGTCATGCAGCACATCTTAACAACACAACATGAAGAGATCTAACTTCAACTTTGTGTACGTTATGAATAAGCTTAAATGATCAAGCAAAAGAACGAGTGTCAATTTAAACTATGGCATACCTATGAACAGAGAAGAACAAAACTCGAGGATCCTTCCAGAACATCTTTTGAGTATCATAACTCAAAAGACTGATAATCCACTAGGATTGTGGATCCAATTCAAACTTCACGTCTTCGACTGACTGATAACTGATACAATGGCTTAACCATGTTTCTGAGTTGCCAGCTTCCCCCATCTGTTAACTATATGGACTATGAATGAATACCAAAAGGCTACATAGCTTCCCCCATCATGGAAAAATCAACTCAACCCAATAACAAGGATAAGACATAATCACAAACGCAGCTCACTACTAGGGAATGTGAATTTACTAAACAAATTCATAAAGGATTGAAATTTAAAGATTAACTTTACTTATAATACAGTATGATCAATCACACCACCAGGTAAGATCGAGAGACAACTGAAACTACTAAAACCTAATAAAGAGTCTCTTAGTCGTCTACTGCCAGATTTTGATACCGTGGGCTAGAGATGGCTACTTCCATGACATGGTGCAGGCCAACTTTACCATCTTTATCCAAGAAGGACTTGAACAAATTACTGGAGAAGCCACCGAGCATGGCCAACCCTGGTCGCATACGACAAGGCACGGGCACCATGTAGTAGTGGTCTAGCTGCCAAAACACAATCTGTGGCACTATATCACTGTACCCTTTCTCCTTAAAATTGCTTTGTATTGCCCCATAATCCGACTCCTAGCAACTACCACCACTATCAAGATTTCATAATGGTTGAGCACATATACCTTCTTCACCATTTGATCCGGCCTCAAATTCCCATCCACAACCACTTGGAGAATCATATCAAATTGTTCACCTGTTTTTTTATCTAATCCTGTGATGGTAAGGTAAAGTTCCCCATTAACTTAAGAACCATTGGTGGTCAACAAGTCAACTTTCTTTTGTGTATGAGCGTGCCACTGCTAGCAGTTAAAACCCTAGCAGACTTCTAAATAATGTGCACCCCAAGTTATTGATTCTAAACAAGCAATTGTGAATTTGGGTGAGGAATATCTCTCAAGTAAGTTCTTTTCTTGCCTTAGACTGGTGAGGACTTCACAATTTTTCATAGTACAAAACTGATAGTTCTGGCCAGAATAAATAAAAAGAAAGCAAACTGTTTAAGTAGAGCTGCCTATTACAGAACTTAAAAGAGAACTGAGAAGCTTGAAAAAGACAAAAGAACGTTTGGGCTTCGATTTCTGCCTGGGTAGCTTCCTCTGAATTGGGTTGGATTGGATCGTCAACACCTTCAACTGATAGGTTTCAGCTGAAAATCGATGCCGAAGTTTGAATTTGGCAGAGCTTCAATCTGTTTCGAGCCCTGGAAGGCTTGTTGAATGGGAAAAATTGATGCCTCTTCAGTCTGAAAGGGGAAAAAGTGGTTGGATTGATAATTACTGAGTTGGAGTTGCACTATAGTACCTGTCTTGATTGATCAAGACCCTTTTATAAATTTGTTGAGGTTTTCATATTGTAAAAATCCGGATTCTGCTTGACTTGGCTTGTGCTGAACCAAATTTGTAACAAAAGAAATCTCACTTTGTAAAACTATTTCTCTGAATTGAACTGAAGTCAGAGATTTGAATTCTGGTTGACCTGTTTCTTGTGGATCACAGAGTTTTGGTTGCTTTAGTATCTGAAGGTTTTTTTGAGATCAATTGATCATTTTTGAATTTGTCAATATGACTTTGGGAGTTTTTGTCTTGATTGATTTTTTTGGCTGTCCTTAACTCTGTTCACCTCCTCTTATATTTATAGAGAATCTGAATGAGGCTTTGTTCTAAATGCCTGAGGGCAGATCTTTTTGAAAAGATTTTCTTGATGTAGAGGGAGTTTATTTTAATATGGCAAAAAAGAACCTATCAATAGTCAGTTTCTATGATGATCTATTTGCTTTTTCTGGCAAAAACCAACTCTCCTGCTCTCTGCTTGATTCTTGGTGAACAACTCTCTTTGCTTCCTACCTATTTCTCAAAAAATGCGACCTCATGAGTCTAGAAAGAAAACTTGGGACTTGGCCGCCCCTCTTTCCTGGCATTTTGAATGGTTTATGAAGAGAGTGCTTTCTTGGTTAACCAATTTTCATTAACTCCCTATCACTTCCTTTGTCTTGAGTTGAAAATTTTGACTTTTTTAAAGTTAGAAGGTCACGTGGGGCTCCTTTTGAGAAAAGATTTTTTTGAAGCAAAAAATCTGCTGACTTGTTTTTTTTGGTTTTGTGATCAGATGGTGAGAGGTTTTTGGGAGTTGGGCCTAATTCAATTTGGAGGTTTTTTTTTTTTTTTTTTATCTTCTTGGTATTAAGTTGCCATTAAATGGCAATCTTAATCTCTAATTCTGCAATTTTAATCCCCTGCCAATTGTCTCAAAAATATGGGCTTCTTAAAGTCACTTGGGCCGATTTATGGAAATAAAGCCCACATTTCTATCTTCTGATATGGACAAATAATGCCCCCTAAGTCTGAATCGTTAAAAAATGATTCCAGACTTAATGATTTGCCAATTAATGACGCGTGCCATTTCCTGCCGTTGCTCTAGCCCACGTCTACCTACTCGATTAGTCTTCGTAGGGAAGTGGGTGATTTAACAGCTACTTTAATCTGGGTAACCCCTCTTCTTCCACAATCTTCTTCCTGAGTCTTTCTAAGAGTTTTTAAAACTTCTTCCCTGTTCATCCAAAAACCTAACTCCTTTTAGTTTCCTCTGTTCTTTCTTGATCGACCTTTATTTTTCTCTGTTTTTGTTTGAAATTGAAAATGTCTTCCCCAAAAACTCACTCCAAGAGCTCTTCTTCTTTCCAGCCTCTTGCTTATCTTACTGGAGATGGTGTTGATCAACATACGATCAAGGTTCGCAGCAGGCTCCATCCATATACGCAGAAGAACTTGGATGAAAAAGTTCTTAATCTGCTTGGGAATACCCTTGTTCTGGGTCCCCATTGGTTTGGCCACATTCCTGAAGAGATTGCTATTCTGTTCAAAGAAGATGCTGGGCTCCCCTACGCTATCAAAGCTCTTCTGCTCTGTCCTCTCATACCTGGGTCACTAAGAATTTGAGCCAGTCCTACCCCACAAGTGAAGTGAGGAATTGCACTATGAAGTGGTCAGACTTGATTGACAAGCTTCTTCTGAGGTATGGAGACCATTGGAAAAAGGCCGGAATTTATGATGCCATCCTCCTGTCTGAGCAGTCTGTGAATAGGGATGAGAATTTGTTGGCTGCTGCTCTCTGCTTCTGGAATTCTGCCAACAACACTTTTGGCTTTTGTGTGGGCCCTATGACCCCAACTTAGCTGGATATGGCTAAGATTTTTGGGTTCAGACCTCATGGGAGACCTGCTGATGCAGTTGGTGATTACCACAAAGGGAAGAATGGCAAGAGGCTGGTCAAGAAGTTCACTATTTCTCCTACCACAATCAACCAGAACTACTCCTTTTCCAACTATATGAAGAAATTCAGTATTAAGAGGGATAAGGATCAACAACACATGCTGTTTCTTTTGTATTGGCTGAACAAGTTTGTTTTTCCAAACCTTTCTTTAGTTGTTCAGCTTGAATACCAGCATTTGTCAGAAGCTCTGCATAATCACACTGATGTGGGTCTTGGTCCCACAGTTCTGGCTCATATGTACAAGAACCGTCATAGTGCTACTCTGGACAGCCCCCTGAACATCTTTGCTCCCGGAGTGTTCTGGATATCCAGATATGGCTGTAGGTCTACTTCCTAGAACTGAGTTTTTCGGACATTGTTCTGCTTGAAGATCAGGTTATGGCGGTTCCGTTGTACTAAGACGTTTTCTTCCCAATGTAGGTGCTGCTTAGAAGAAGCTATCCCCGGTTCCAGCCCGGATACAGGCTCTTTGAGATGGAACCTAAGGATGAAGAGGCTAGAACTGATTTTAGAAAGAAATTCCTGAGTGTAATGTTGATTCGGGACCTGCCTTTTGGTGGTGGTAAGCTTCCAAATTATCATTTGGGTGGAGACATCTACCATCCAAACTTTTGTAATCCGTACTTGGCATTCTTAATCAACGGGACTCTGCCAACCAACTCCAAGCATGCTCGCAAGCTTAAAAGGACAGTAAAAAGGTACTTCATAGACGGGTCGACTCTCTATCGTAAAGGGTTCAATGGTGAGCCATTAAAATGCTTGGGAGTGTCAGAAGCACAGCAAGTCATGCAGGAAATTCATGCTGGAGAATGTGGCGAGCACCAAGGAATGAAGAGGCTTCATCGGCAGCTGCTGAGTGTTGGGTATTATTGGCCTACTATGAAGAACGGCGGATACAACTTTTTGAAGAAGTGCCACACATGCCAAGTCCACGCCAATCTAAGTCACAAGCCTCCCACACTGCTGCAAGACATGCGCACTCCCTGGCCTTTTCATACTTGGGGGCTTGACTTGATCGGGACTATCCATCCACCATCTGATGGCTACATATGGATCCTCACAGCCACTAAGTATTTCACGAAGTGTGTTGAAGTGGTTCCTCTTCGGAAGGCCACGGGGGCTACTATTTCAAATTTCATTCTTGAATACATCGTGTGCAGGTTTGGAATCCCGTATAAGATTGTCATCGACAATGGCACCTCATTTGTTAACAAGCAAGTAAGCTCGACGCTTAGTGACCATGGTGTCAAGCATCGTTGCTCCACGCCCTATTACCCGCAAGGAAATGGTCAAGCGGAGGCCACGAACAAGACTTTACTAAGGATCTTAAGCAAGATGGTATATGAGTATGAAGGGGGTTAGAGTGTTCACCTGCCGAATGCCTTATGGGCTTACCGCACCTCTCCAAGAAGCGCCATAGGTTTCTCGCCTTATTTACTTCTGTATGGGTTCGAAGCCATTTCACCTATCGAGATTACCATCCCCACTACCAGAGTATCAGCTGTTAATGACCTCGAATGGGACACAAAGTCATGCTCATATTGGTGCTTGCTGGATCTCGAAGCTTTGGATGAAAAGAGAGCAGAAGCCGAAAGGAGGACATCGTTGTACCACAAAACAGTAGCCCAAGCCTATAACAGGACAGTCAATCCCCGAGCCTTCAAGCAAGGAGATCTCATGCTAAAAGTCGTGAAGCATGTAAGAAGACAAGTGTCGGGACCTTCCAAGTTTGCCCCGCAATGGGAAGGCCCATTTGCAGTCAAAGAAGTGTACAACATCAGCTATTGTCGCTTGGTCTCTGTCAAAGAAGGCACACTAACGGATCCTATCAATGGGAAGTGACTCAAGCCTTACTACTACTGAGTTGACTTTGTTTCCAGCACTTTTTTATGTGTTTATTGCATTTCCTTTGTTTTAGAAATGAACTTCTTCTGTCTTACCTTCATGTTTTGAAAAAAGACACTTTTGTATGACGCACCATCATGGTAGCATGAGCTTAGGAGTCTTATTGTTCCTTTTTTCAAACGTCCTTTATAAAAAAAAAAAAAAAAAAACCACGCTCCTTAGCAGTAAAACATGCCAAGCAAAGTCACTTAGGTGGGGTCCCAAACCATCAACAAGCATCACGCCCAAGTGAAATAACATAAGGCATGTAAAGCCAAGCTATTACAAAGAAGCACGCAATCTTGAGGAGCTAGAACAACGAAACCATTGTCCTCTTTTGATAAGTAATTAGAATATGAAAAATACCTAGGAATTTTAGAAAACCTTGGGCAAAATCATGCACATACTAGTTTGGCCCTTTTTAGGCAAGGCAAGAAGGTGGTTTTCAGGCCTAGTGGTTAGACAAGCCATGCAAAAGAAATTTTAGAAATTTTGCTCCTGTCAAAATTTTGGCAGCATGTACCTTGTTTTCAAGGATATCCAACCTGTCAGAAAACCTCAAGTAGTTCAGAAAAACAAATTTTGCCCAACCAAGCAATATATATATATATAAGACATGCGGATTACAATATGCCTCAAAGCATTCAGAAATTAATACTGGAGTGCCAAAGACCCATACATCCTATAATCCCAAAAGGGACAAAACTATGCTCCAAGATAATCGATCATCGAGCCAAGGATGAACAACCTGCAAGAAGAAAGAAGGTATATGTCAAGACTAGCTGAGGCTGGAAGAACTAGCCTGATAAAAAAAGAAAGATAAAGGAAACTATGTACCTTGAGACTATGGAGAATGTCCGAAAAGAACGGAAGAAGCCCTAAGAGGTGACCTGGCTGATACTTCCGCCACACATTCAACATTAACATGCCACTCATGATCGCTAGCAAGTTCGGGAGGCATGTCCAAGTCATTCGGCTCCTCCGAACGAGTGTCGGGACCTATGTATGCACCTTCATCATGGTTGTAGTTTTGGTCTGTATCAAGGCCCTCGTCTAGGCTGCTGCTTTCTTGCTCGCAGGTGCCAGTTTCGGTCTCTACAACATCACCATCATCACTTTCATCATCATCATCGACTGTCACTACCACCTGGGGCCTTGAGCTCTTACCCATTCCTTTGCGGGTATTAGCAAACCTAGTTTGGAGTATACGCATGCTCTGGCGCTTCAGGATCATGGGGGATTCCTTACCTTTGCCTTTGGTTTGGGGAGTACCTATAAACAAAAAAGGGAGACGGGAAACGAGTTCAAAACAAATAAAAAAATAAATAAAAAAATAAAATATAACATAGGCATGAGTTACGGATATGTGGTACTCACTGTGAGAAGGCAAAGCTTCTAGCACCTCGCTAGCCTGCTTGCTGCTGCTGGAAGCCATAGGTTGCTGCTGTGGTAAAAGCTCTGGGGGAGCATCCTTTTTCGAGCTAGGGGGACCACTTGTTGCTACCTTGGGAATGAACTTTTTTGGTTCTTTAACAGCTTGCTTCTTATTCTCAACATCGTAGCTCTCCTATCGCTTTCGCTTTCCATGTGCAACACTCCTCCCAGCACTGTGAGAACTAGGCTTCTCCAACTTCTGCTTTAGCTTAGAAAAATCACCAACAATTTCCCCACTTTTGGAGGTAAAGGGCAAGTTCCACTTCTCACTTAGGGAGATGGCCTTCTCTTCCGACACTAGGCGAGCATGACGAACTGTGGTGGGAAGCAATCTATCGCAATGGGCAGCATGGAATCGACTAAACGAAGCAAAGCAGCGATTCCAATAATTTTGGTAGGCTCTCGAGAGGCCACCGATGTGCCCCTTGTCAGCCAAAGTAAGGGCAAGGAGTCTGCCATCTTTCGGCATATTGTCCCTGGTCCAAAAGACCTTGTGCAATGTAAAAGAATCTCCATGGCTAGGATTGGAAGGCAAGCCCTGATCAAATCCAAACTGTCATCTGACTTGGTAAGGTGAATAATGCACGGAAACCTCCAAGTGGCCATCACCTAGTGTGGGCAAAGGAAGGCATGCATCACTTCATATTGCTTCTCTTCGTAATTGACGACCTTGTGCCGCCATGGCCGGAGCCTCAACCAGATCATCAGAATTGGCATAGAGGGTACGTGCTTAAACCCCTCTAATACAGCACCGTAGGGACGAAATATGAAGCTCTCAACATCATCCAGTAGCTCTAGAAAATTTTGACCCTTCCTTTGCATTCGTCGGGACCATCTCCAAATTGAAGGGAGTCCCTTCGTTACGTAGGAACCCTCCTCAGGATTGACAAATGCTTTAGTCTTTGAATAGGGGAGCGGAGATACCTCTATCCCTTTGAAGCGTTCCCGTAAGCAAACTTGCAGAAAGCTGGAGTTCAGGAGAGTTTCCATAGCCATGGTTCTTGCTACCCTTTTCTCAAGGAACTGAACCTAGTCAAGCAAGCGGTATAGATGTCCCAAGAACATGGGGGTTAGAGGAATCATGCTGCCACGTGCTATCGCCAAGGCCAAAGAAAACACCCGCTCATGCAAGCAATCTTGGGAAAAATCAAAGAAAAGGAATCTCCTAAGCCATAATGATATAAGCGCAGCAAGACGACATGGCTCATTCCTGTTTACATCCCCAAAATACTGTATCCAATTGCTAAACTGCAGAGAAGTGCTAGGGGAAGTCGGGGCACCCTTCCGTAAAATCTCAAGTTTTAGTTCGTCCTCCGAAGTCAGCGCAACATGGAAGGGATCTTGGCTACCGCAAAGTGGGAGGTGAAGAATGTTGGCCACGTCCTCAAGTGAGGGAGTAAACTCTCCTCATGAACAGATAAAGGTGTGTGTCTCGGTACTCCATCACCTAACCACATGATGGAGCATCTTGGCCTCAATGTGGATGTCACACGTTTTAGAAAGGAAGATGGCATCCAGCACCCCTGCTCGGTTCAGGATGTCACAGGTAGACGGGTCCTTCAATTCACGGTCAACCCACTCTGACCAACCCTTGCTCATGCCACATGGGTATTGAAAGAACAAGGGAACTGTCGAAAATAGGCCTCTCTCTATACAGCACTTCAATATGGATGCAGGATCAATCACTGAAGTTGTTTCCGGCGTTGGCTCTCCATCAATAATTATGTCTTCACCAGCGCTCTTAAAGAAAGGAGGGGGCCTCCCCCTCTTTAACCTGTCATCTGTGGAATAAAGATGATCCCTAATAATGAATGACGAACTGGTCGATGCCATGACAACTCTTGGTAAAATAATAAATCTCTTCACACGAAAAGAGGGAAAATAGCAAAACAAAAATTAGCACATGCGAAGTACGTGCCAAGCATGACAAGCTGAGCTCATACACGCAAACATGCAATTTAAAATTCAAATCCATGACAAGCGAAAGTCTCACTCTGTGATCGACAAGAATGACAAGCAAATTCCTTCTCAAAAAAAAAAAAGGAAAAAAAAAGATCAAGCATTACATGACATTCATTCTATCAATCTCTATTTCCCGCAGCAACAAAAAAAGAAAAGAAAAAAGAAATCCACGATCAATCAAGCATGTGTCCACAAGGGGAGTAAGCCTAGGCCAAGCACCAGTCTACAATTATTCCTAAAAATGCTCATGTTGACAGAGTTGCTCACCAGAAAATTGATATAGAGATCTAAATGCTTAAGTTAGGAAGCCAGAGTGCTCGAAGATTCCAGCAGCGAGGAATGTGATGCAAAGCTTCCAGCACCTGCGCCTGCTTATGCCAGAGACATATACACCTGCACCGAGAGATAAAAAAAGAAAGCACATTGTGCAAAGATCAACCCTTTCATAAACACAAAAGAAGTCAGGGCAAGAAAAAGGGAGAAACCCTTACCAATGGTTTCTTCTCACAAAATTCAGTACCCTTTCCAGCAGCTAATAAAAGGAACAAAGAAAAGAAGGAAGAAACTCAGAAAATAGTGCGAGCCCTTCCTTGCTAGCGCCCACACCGTGAGCACTCTCATTGCGGCAGTAACAAAATGGGTCAAAAGAGTTAAGTGCTTGGCTGCCAAAACAAGGAACAACATTCATGGGTGTGAAGAACCCAATGAATACACTAATAAATCTATGGGAAGGAGCATACCTTGTTAATATCCCAAAGGATAGCCTTGGATGTGTCAAGAAAAGGAGAGAAATTGGGGGATTTTTGAATGAAAATCCGCACCAAGGAGATCCCTTCCAGCAGCGGCGAACGAGCTCTTTCAAACGAGGACGTGATGACATGGTTGAGTTCGACTTGGGCTCTTTCCCAGTGACTGGAGGTAGGTGGTTTCTGCTAGATCTCACTCTCTCACTCTCTCACTCGATTTGAGTTCGCTGGAGGAATGGAAGAGAACGAAGACAAGAGAGTTGGAAAGAAGTTTTGGTCTGGTGCATGAAAAGAGGAAGGAAAGGGAAAAGAAAAAAAAAAGAAGAGGGAGAAGGCGGTTGGCGTTGGGAAACTGCAAATAACTGCTGGAGCTTATCATGACATGCCGTCATTTTGCACGCGAGAAGAGGAGAGGTTCTCTACAATTACAAATATGATTTTTTGGGTTGGGTTTAATTATTCGGCCTATTCCAGCACCTGTCCATGGCCCCTTATAATTAAGGGGGCTAATGTTGAGGCCCAAAAAATACATGGTTGGGCTCGAATAAATTCTCGGCCCAATACTACACCTTATTAAGAAAAGGCATAAAGCGGAGTATACGAAAGCCTGCCATATGCCAGTCACAGTCCACCTGCCATGCCAAATAAATAATTCGCCATGCTAGGAATTGAGATGAGATTATAAAATACACTAGCTCTACAAACCCATGCTAAATTGAACGTCATGTCCCTCTTCAGGGATGATAAAATTAAAGCATGCCAAGCAGGAAATCATTATTTCACACCTAACCACGCTACAAGCCTAAGTGGGCCCAAGCCACTCAAATGCCCGGGGCTTGCTTGACTGGGTTGTGGTATGGATGGTAATAAGTTGACATGAGGCCCATTGATGGGCCAAGAAATAGAAGTCCCGGGGTTGCTTGGGAGCCTCGGAACTCAAGCCCATTTCTTAGGCCCAAACATGTGGGTGAGCACAAAAGAGAAAATAGCCCATGACTTCAACCAAAATAGCCCCTCAACTCAACCAAAATAGCCCAACACTTGATAAGGTTAGCCCATTCATTTGATAAATCAACTTGTTGTCTTAGAAGGCCCATACAATTAGAATAAGAAGCTGCAAAAGCCCCAGCACTTGGCTGGAGAACAAAAGCCATGAAGGGGAGCCTGGAGGTCCACGTACGTAGAGCTGCTGGGAGGCTTCAGCACATGGGGGAACAAGTTTCAAGCAAAAAATCCAAAGGAATGAGGGGTATTGGCACATAGACTGCTAGAAGGGGAGTCACCCTTCGAACCAGCATGCATACCCATTTCTTCCCTTCATCAGACCTGGCCATGGAAGAAGGAAGGAAAGAAAGGAAAGAGATGGCTGGGAATAGGAGTTCTCCACTGAGGCAGCTACGAGAAGAGCATTGAGCTCCCAAAAATCCCTGATTTTGTGAGATTGGGCAGAGAGGATTTTTCCAAAATAGGATAAGTCAAAAGAAGGGAGGAGAAAGGAAGGAAAAAGCTTGGCCAAATTGGATAGAAACCATTAGGGTTTCTTGGAAAAAGTAGCTTCCATCGGCTATAAATGAGTCCTCTTCTACCCAACAAGCAACAACCACATCCAGAGAGAAGCTAGCTTTCTCTCTTACCTTAAAAACCCAGCAATTCCGTGCTCTATTCACTATTCTCCCCCATTTTTCCTCTTCTGGCAGACTGTTCTAACATTTGATAGAACCTCTGTCAAGCTGCCGGAAACATACTTTAAGACACCCATTGTTCTCTTTTTCCCTTTTTCTCAGTTAAACCCTCTTGCAAACCTTTCCTCTCTTACCTTAACGCATAGCTTTCTCTTTAGTGCTACACTCATGACAATTTTGCTTCCATGCCACAAGCCTCTCATGCCAAGCTAAAAAACCTATCTGTAAGCTCTTGTTATTTTTGTTGGTGAAGGTAACCAAAGTGCTTCCTAAGGCTTCACTATCCTTTCGAAGCATTTTTGGGGCTTGATCTTTGAACTCAGACACAGGGGATAATTTCATCCATCTACTCTTTACAGCAGCCCAACCCATTTATAGCTTCCGGAAGAAAAAAGCCCCTACAGTTTGCAATGATGAATAATGGTCTGAGATGATTGGCCATTTCCTTGGTAGGTTTGGAAAAGCACAGCTGTCCTGGAACAATTTCCATGATAGTTTTACTTGTTTTGACAGCAATATTTTGCTGTTCTGGCCCTTCTCCCACCTCTGCCAACTTGCATTCGAAACTTTCCTGGGATAGTACATCTCTTTCCATAGTGTTTTTTTTGTGCTTCTGCTGCCCTGAACTTCTCTGGTAGGATAAACACCATATTGATGCCCAAATCACCTTATAACAAGCTTTCGAGTTCTGCCCCGAAAGCCTGAGTTTCTTCATCTAGTTCTCCATCGTATTCCATGTGTTCTTCTCCATATTCCTCTGTCCAATCTTCTTGCCCACCTGTTTCGAGGAGCCTAGTCTAATCGTTTTCAAATGGTTCGTAATCCACCTGTTCCTCTTTGTATTCTTCAGTCCAATCCTCTTGATCATTTGCTGGAATGGGTCCGAATTGACTTGATGATTGTGAAGGTTCCAACTGATTGATTGAGGATGAGGCTGGATGGATAGAGGGTCCACTTGGAAATTTTATTTCTTTCGGCTCCTCTGGTTGGTATATTTCTTGTTTTGCTTGAAAATCTGCTTTTGAATTTTTCTCATTTCTTGCAGAACTGACATCTGGAAGCACCTGTGTGTTATCCCTGTTCTTGAGGAAGGTGCAGCATTGCCTCTGGATTCTCCTCTTTTTTGTTCTGGTTAGCTCCAAAGTTGGCATGCTGTTCTTTCCAACATAATACCATCTGCCTTCTATGATAGTTGCTAAAGGCCTATCATTTTCGGGCATTTTAATTGGCATCTCTTTCTTTGGCTGCTCAATCATCTTTTTGATGCGTTGGGCAGGCCTTTAGTAGGATTTCTGTCTAGCTATGCCTCTGGATGGGGTCGGAACCGAGCTCTATTGGTATGACGTTCCAATTCTATCAAAGATACTTGGTGTAGGCTGCTTTTGCTCATTCATAGTTATCTCCAACTCACTTTCACATTTGCACTTGCTACACAGAACTACCCCAGCACAAATGGTTTCCTTTGGCCTTCGATTTACCTCTTTTGTGACTTTTCTGCCCATGTTGGGGCTGACTTCTATTATCAACTCGAGGTTGGGAAAAAGGGTCTGTCGTTACTGAGGGAGGTTTCTCAGCTAGCTTTAGCCTTTCTTCCATTATTCCTTCTTGAATGACGTCTCTGAAAACAACGCAACTATTGGTGGAATGGTTCCAAGAGTTGTGCCATTTGCAATATTGTCTTCCCTTGAGTTCCTCAAGTTTGGGCAACCTGTGAGGTGTTTCTATTGCTTTTTGCAGAAGCATTTCGTCAAACAAAGCATCAACTTTTGTTAGATCAAAGGAATAGACCTTGTTCTGTGCTGGTTTATTTGGGAAAAATCCTCCTGTAAATAGTGGTGGCTTCTGATCCTTTGGTGGCTTAGTTAAAGCTTTACAGCTGATAGGATGTTTTAATTTTTCCATTTCTGCCACTGCAACTTCTCTTTCTTCCGAACTCTCTGTGCCTTCTTCTGACTCTACTTCAACCAAATGCATTGAGGAAGATGGCGTTTTGTAGTATATGCCTTTGGAAGAGTTCTTCTTCTGTTGTTCTTCCCTAAGAAGTTCCTCATATTTGGAGGCCTTGTCTACCAATTCTGCTAGGTCTTCGAATAGCATCCCATCGAATCTCTTCCTCAGAGAAATCTTGAGGGCAGTTTGAGCCATTTGATGAAGTGCCTTTCTTCCATAAGGAATCGGCACTTCATTTTAAGCTTCCTAAACCTGGTTAGGAAGTCCTAGGCAGACTCATCTTCACTTTGTTTGAGGTAGCAAGGTTATTGATGGTAACTTCTGGCTGGATTCTGAAGTAGTAATAATTGAAGGCATTCTTCATTTGTTCCTAAGTCTAGACATAATTGGCTGGTAAATTAGTGTACCAAGTAAAAGGCTGTCCAAACGAGGAATTCCCAAAGAACCTAAGTTTTAAAAGGGGGTTATTCTCTATGTCTATGCACTGGATAAAGAATCTGCCTATATGCTCGATTGATGGTGCATGGGTGTCCTTACCATTGAACAAAGTAAAATTTGGTACTTTAAAACCAGGGGGTAGAGGCATTTGATCAATGTAAGTTGGATATGGCTTCTTGTAAGTAGGCCTTTCTCCTCTTCTGGCCTCAGGATCCATCATTTCTCTGATCATTCTCTGTAGTGCCCCCGTATCATTCAAGGCATTAACGGGAGGTAAGTCTCTTCCCTGTGTTGTTCTTCTTCCTCGAAGTTTGGATGGTTTCTCTAGTTTACCACTAGCCTGTTCCTATCATGGTTGGCAAAAAGGTTAATCCCTCCTCTACCTCTTTTGCCACTTACTAGTGGAGGGAATGGATTGGGATCCATCCTTCTAGATCTGTAGGGCAATACGACTGGTTGCTCAAGCAAATGTGCTACTAGTCGATCAGTCGTGGAATAGGTGGTGGTTCTGGGGGGCCTGAACTGGTGCAGGTCCTCCTGGAGGAACTGGAGCTTGCTGTTCTTGGATGACAAAGGCTCCTCCCCTTTGTCCAGCCTGGATTTCTCCCTGTCCTAGCACTCCAGCTATCTGTGCAATGAGATGATTCTCCTGGTATGGCCACGCCAAACCTAGTGGAGGTCCAAAAGGGAGTTCTAGCTGCTGGACCACAATGTCTGTGTCTGGAATTCTTGCAGTAGCAGCCTTACGATCCTTCCAGAAATGCCTGTTGACTTGCCACTACATCTTGGCTGTCATGTTGTTTAGAGTATCTTGGCTCCTTTGTGCTGCAGCCTCCTGTCGGAGCATAGCATCCTGTGTCTGGTTTATCCTTCTAGAACTAGACCCGAAACTTCTATTCCTGGTATTACCATGGGCTGAATGCCGAGCATCACTTTCCTCTTATTCATGTCCTTCTTGGAGAGCTGCTTGATCTCTCTCCATGGCAAAGCGTGGATTCTGGCCAGAACTTCCAATATTCATATACCAACAAATGTCTTTTAGGAATTTGTATACTGAGAAGTCCCGCTGGGTGTGCCAAATTGTTCACTTGTTTTTGATCTAATCCTGTGATGGTAGGGTATAATTCCCCATTAACTTGAGAACCATTGGTGGTCAACAAGTCAACTTTCTTTGGGGTATGAGCGTGCCACTGCAAGCAGTTAAAACCCTAGCAGACTTCTAAAAAATATATAAATTGCGCACCAAGTTACTAATTCTAAACAAGCGATTATGATTTTGGGAGAGGAATATCTCCCAAGTAAGTTCTTTTCTTGCCTCAGACTGGTGAGGACTTCACAATTTTCACAGGACAAAGCTGGTAGTTCTAGCCAGAATAAATAAAAAGAAAGCAAACTGTTTAAGTAGAGCTGCCTATTACAGAACTTAAAAGAGAACTGCGAAGCTTGAAAAAGACAAAAGAACGTTTGGGTTCGATTTCTGCTTAGATAGTTGCCTCCGCACTGGGTTGGATTGGATGTGTTTATGCTGGATTGGATCGTCAACACCTTCAACTAATAGGTTTCAGCTGGAAATCGATGCCAAAGTTTGAATTTGGCAGAGCTTCAATATGTTTTGAGCCTTGGAAGGCTTGTTGAATGGGCAGAATTGAGGCCTCTTCAGCCTGAAGGGGGCAGAAGTGGCTGGATTAATGATTACTGAGCTGGAGTTGCACTATAGTACCTGTCCTACTTGATCAAGACCCTTTTTTAAATTTGTTGAGCTTTTCATATTATAAAAACTCGGATTCTGCTTGACTTGGCTTGTGCTGAACAAAATTTTTAACGAAAGAAATCTCGCTTTGTAAAACTATTTCTCTAAATTGAACTGAAGTCAGAGATTTGAATTATGGCTGACCTATTTTTTTTTTTTTTAAAGATCAATTGAACTTTTTTTAATTTGTTAGTATGACGTTGGGAGTTTTTGTCTTGATCGATTTTTTGTTGTTGTCCTTAACTCAGTTAATCTGGCAAAAAAGAACCTATTAACAGTCAGTTTCTATGATGGTCTATTTGCTTTTGCTAGCAAAAACCAACTCTCCTGCTCTTTGTTGGATTCTTGGTGAACAACTCTCTTTGCTTCCTGCCTATTTCTAAAAAAACATGACCTGTCATGAGTCTAGAAAGAAAATTTGGGAGTTGGCCACCCCTCCTTGGCATTTTGAATGGTTTTTAAAGTCAGAAGGTCACGTGGGGCTCCTTTTGGGAAAATATTTTTTTTAAGCAAAAACTCTGCTGATTTTTTTGTTTGTTTTGGTTTTGTGATCAGATGGTTAGAGGTTTTTAGGAGTTGGGCCTAATTCAATTTGGAGGTTTTTATTATTTATCTTCTTGGTATTAAGTCGCAATTAAATGGCAATCTTAATCTCTAATTTTGTAATTTTAATCCCCTGCCAATTGTCTAAAAAATCTGGGCTTCTTAAAGTCACTTGGGCTGATTTCTTGAAATAAAGCCAACATTTTTGTCTTCTGATATGGACCAGTGTTTAATTGGGCTGTGGTGTGGAATTTTTAGGCCCAAACACAAACACTTTGCAAAAATCAATTTCCATGCCTCAGACCATCCTCCTCATAGAGGCGCACTTGGACATGAGAGCATCATTGTCAATATCATCCCCCGAATTATGCAGCACAGGCTCTGGACTGAAATTGATCATCTTTCCTTTCCATGGCTCTTCACCCAGTTGAGACACCAGCATAGCCAAAGCCACATACATATCCTTGAAGAGTCCACTCAAGACGTTGCACGCAACCAAGCAGTTATTGAACTTGCCCTGCTTTAAGTAGACCTCCTCCACCATTGCCTTCCACTAAAGCTCAGCTACTTGTCCAACATCCCTATCATTTGCGTAGCGTATGATCTCATGTGGAAGCAAAGCACTAGCCACAAGCTCAATCTTGGAGGCTTCCAAGTCCTCCAAGTATTTTTTAATCAGCAGCCCCTTCTTTGAGAGCCCTCAGAACTCAAGAACTCTGCCAAGGGCACCAGGACCTCCTTACTCAGCCAATCTCGGACTTTGTCAGCATAATGTGCCTGTTGAAGCCCTTAGGATTCTATCGGAAAAACCTTCCTTGCAATGCTTTCACACAGCAGCGTGGCACTGTCGAGGGAGGCACTATGCCAAAAAAGGGCTTTAGCAACGGATAAAATCCATTGCCTGTTACACATAAATAGTGTGGTATTCAAGCCTATTGCCTATTACCATGTAATAGGCAATGGATATTCTCCGTCACTATTTGCCACTTACTACATCAGATATTTGGTAAACTCCGATGCGTAAATGATTTCTGGGTGCCAAAAAAAGGTTGACTTCTAACGCCTAAACCCGAAACAGCATTAGTAGTTTCAAAAGGGGTGAGGCTAAGGAGGTCTAACAGCATCAGTGACTTCTACTATGTTGATGCATATTATCAATTACAACATCGTAGAAACAAATAATGGTGTTGTGAATTATGTTATACATCGTCGCTTTTTTTATTTTGTAGACGTGAAAAGCCTCCAATAGTTTTGGTGGTTACATAAATGCTGATGCTACTTTTCATCTTAGGCATCAGTGATAATAGATGTCTGGTTGTTGTTTTTATCTTTCAACTTCAATTATTTCTGGAAAATTGAAGTTATTATAAACAATAGGCATCACTTATGTAAGGAAAGGGTAGGTATTTTGCTTGTTTCACATCACACTTTACTTAGTTATTGTGTTAGTATTTAAGAAAAGCCTCATTTCCAAATCATGTTGTGTTGCCATTGCTCATTAAAAAAAAACATTATATAAACAGTAATTTAAATATATCCATAATTGTCTATATATATATAAGCAAAATACTTGAATGTTCCATACTTGTCACATCCAAATCACAATTTTACTAGCCCTACACCACAAATTATCCATACTTTTCTATGCATAAGCAAAATACTATCGAGAAAGACAAGTAAAATGAAGGAATGTTTAGCTCAATCAAAAAGCCATTCTAGGACATGAGTTGCCAATTCTTCTTGCACCTCATCCAATTCCATTTGGGTGTACGTGTCCTTCCTTCTAGCTCTATACTGAAAAAAAAAACACATAGAATGTAAACACAAAATATGAACATAAGCTTAAAAAGTGCAAGGTACTAAATTTGCATAAGATATGTTGTCACTTCAAATAAACCAATATGCAAATTTATGAAATTATATTGGTGAACAAGAAAATTTAATTTGTCAATCAATCTAATTAGATAACAAGAAGTCATTAATTGGATCCCACTTCATGTTTAAACTAGCAATTAAATGATCATGTGATGGGGTAGAGAGTTGGACAAGCACAACTAGCATTTTTTCTCAATTGACACAGACCTAACTACCAAAAAAACAGAGGCACATTGCTGTGAAAAAAAATTAAACAAGGTTCATATTAACATAGACCCAACTACCAAAAAAACAGAAGTTGCAAATTTCCGTAAGTATCTTATTTCGAAATTTAAGGGAGGAATCTTTACAAATGTCTTTCATGTATCTCATCACAAAATACCCACATGACTTGCCATCGCTTTGTTTAGGAGCACCCTACATTTTTACACAACAATTCGGCATTTAGTTAGTTAGGTTCCTTAAAATTAATCTTACAATGTTTGTGAAATACAAGCATACCGAAAACATAATCCATGTCGGTAATTTACAAGTTCGTCTCTTAATTTGCGCATTGAAAGCTTTGATCCCACTTTAACAGATAAATAACACTTGTTATAAACCATAAGCCAAATGCAAAAAATTTACATATTAAGGAAATAACTAAGAGAGACGGACTTACTTATTTAGAACAGCTTTCCATGCATCTTGAGGGTGACGAGCCCCAAGAGGATCCATGACATACACATTATCTTTGTCCTCATCAATTATTGTTAGGATCCAATGTCCCCTAATGTTAATTCAAAATATATTAGTAATACTCAAACATTCCTTGTAAAAAAAAAAAAAAAAAAAACACTTTACTTACCCAAGATTATATGGAATCAAAAAGATGCTGTCAATGCTAGTTTGTCTCAAACATTTCGTAATGTATTCTTACCACAAATTCCCATATCTTGGATCATGTGCGGTACGTGCTGGGTCCATAAATCCAATCACTTGATCCCTTTGTTGGCTTTTTACCAAGCGAAATAAATAGCTGCCAACCATTTTCCGTAGTTACTAACTAAATGAGACACAAGATTAATAGCCAATATGAGAAACAGAAAATCATAAAACATCAAGTTACTATTACCTAATATGAGCAATTATTATAGCTTGTCCTATTTCTCTCATTTCAGCGAACACGATAACTTGTTCTTGAAAGATGTATACAATCTTTTTCACCCCAAATATGTCCTCATCAGTATTTGTGGAGATAGTCTGACCTTTGGACATCACTTGATGTGCGTATGCATATAAAACGTTGCAAGACTTTGGCATTGTTGGTGATATAGACTTGAATAAAGTCTTTGCTAATTTTTCCTTTGTAGTTTCCTCCTTCTTCTACAATTATTGCATACAGCAGAAGGTTATATATATATATATATATATATATATATACACAATTACATACATATTAGTTAGAATAAAACATAACAAGCTTAAAAGAAAAGAAGTTTACCACTTTATCATCAAAGACAATAAGATCTTGAGGCCAAGCTACTTGCGACCCAAGGGCATCTCCAACCGTTTCGAACACTCCTTTCACAGGGATTGGTAGTGGAGAATCTCCCTTTAGTGCACAATTCACAGCTACTCTTATGCTCCCCTCTCCCAAAGGAACATTATGAACCAGCTGGTTTGGCACATTAATCTCAACTATTGTGCCACTTGCAACAATGTTTGCCTTTTCGCCGAAAGCCATTTTGCATTCTTTCCCCTAATATGCATATAAAAGACAAGTCACAAATACAATACAAGCTAAAAATATCAATTTCAGCAAGCATTTATATCAATTAAGTAGAAGATGGAGTCAAAGAAAGAGATCGTAGAGGCCTAGGAAAAAACCAGAGGCCTAGGAAGCTTCACAGTTAATATTCACGAGCTTGGCTTACAAATTAATTAAGTAAGAGATTGCGGGTGGTCTATTTAATTGTAGAATCTAATGTCATTGCCTTATTCGGTAAATGAGAATGAAGAATATTAACCTTTTTCCTAAACACAAAAAATATTATAAAAAACTTGAGTTCACATTTCAAATAATGAGGGAAGCTGCCTATTATATGAGAGCATCTCAAGTTGCTTGAGATAGGAGTAGCAAGGTATACTTGGTCATTTCTTCAATATTGCAAATAAAAAACAAATATGGCCAAACAATGTAATATAAATTGAACCCTAACTAAATAAGCTCATTTCCAAAAAATTACTCACATTTCAATGATGCATATCCAATTTATCCTATAGCTAGCATTTAGAGTACTTCACAAAAAAAAAAAAAAAAAAAAACAAAAACAAAAACAAATTTAAGCATGGCATGAAAAAGTGCAAGAACTTGTAAATTTTGATGAAATACAAGTGTACTTACAGTAGTCAGAAGGTCAGCAGTTGCAGAAACAGATCTGATCCCTCTTTGAAAACCCTGCAAATGAAGGCTAATACAAATTAAGGAGCAGCATAATATTGCTATGGTTCTTTTTTTGTGTTTGATCATTTATCATCAATATATTTTTTGATGAAGTAGAAGAACTTCAATTAGAAACTGAGGTGTTCTTAAGGTGGCATCATTAAAGCTTTGCCTTAAGAAATCTCCATGGAAAAAAAGAGAGAACCACACAACTCAACCAACTAACAATACTCTACTCGTTTGCCCTATCTGCTATGTTGTGGCCTCAGTTTGATCGTTTATCATCAATTTAATTAGAGGACCAAGTAATGGGTTTGCTTAAATAATTAAAAGAGATAGACACAGTAATCAAATGGTCAATACCAAGCCAAGCTCTACGTATTTTACTAATCTAATTATGTTTATAGCTTAGATTGAAAGCAAACACCTATCAAAAACTAAAATTCCCAAAACTAAATTCTACATGTAAATACAAAAGCCACGGAATCAAATTTTCAAATAAACGAAGCCACCGAATTAGATTAAACCCTAACTTTTGGGGGAAAGGGAAATGCTTCGAACTGATAGATGAAATCACACAATTGCCGACTTAAACTTCCGTCTGAGTGTCTGGGCTTAAGAAATTGTGTGAGCTAGCTTGAGAATCGTCAAATGGAAGAAAGATTCTCACTGTGAATCATAATAGTTGAGCATTTGAGGGTTTTAGCAAGAATGGGGCAGTGATGGAGGAGAGAGAAGAAAGAGAGAGTTTCATAGGGACTGAAGGAGAGTTTTGTTCAGGAGATGAATTTTTAGGGTACAGTTCAGAGGGAGTGAAAAAATTGAGAGGGAGTTAGAAGAATTGGGGCTAGAGTTTGAGAGGGAGTTGAAGTTTCAGAGAGAGTTTGCGAGGGAGAGTAAAAATTTTGGGTTAGGGCGTTGACTCAGACTTTAGGCATCAGAGTTGTATTACCAAAAAATGACCCTCTTAAAAATAAAATAAAAACTAATCATTTTAGGCATCTGTATTTATGTAGATGATGCTAAATGGGAATAAAGGCATCGTCATAAATAAACAAAAAAGCGCGCTGATGTCTTTATATCAGTTTAGTATCTTTATTTATGAAATTGATGTCTAAACTACTAATAGCATTGATTTCCCTATTTACCGATGCCTATCTAGTGTTGTTCAAAGTGAAATTTGGCATAGTGAGGCAAAAGAAGACAGATGAGGTTAGTATATCTTTGTGCTACTTCTCCAAATTTTGAATATCTTCCTCAAGTAGTCGGCAAATATATTCAAAACCCGGTCGTGTAGGAACTGATAATCTGAGTTGCTATTGGCCATGGCGATGGTATTATTATTTTCTTTCTTACTGAGGTTGCAGAGAATCTCAATGAGGTCATCCATAGTCCTGACAAACTTGGAAAACTCGGAGATGATAGTGTCGGCGTTGCAAGCTAAAGTCTTGGGGTAGTTGTGGTGGAGCCAAAAGCAGCCATGTAAAACGCTTGTAAATAAGATTTTCTGAGATCATAATTGTACAGATCCTAAATTAATATTTAATTATGATTTTATTCAAGTAAAAGACGAATTTACCTTGATAATATTTTAATGGTTTAAAAGTTGACTTTTTGTTTGGGAAGGAATCTGGGGATTTCAATTGTACTAATGCATAGAGCACGTCGAGATGAGTCCGTAGATAAGTAGTGGGATCAAATCGGAGTTGTAATGAAGAAGTTATGATCTACTGAAACTCAGTGGCATAATCGGAGGTGGTTATCGTTTGATCGTCGATCGGACATCGCATATTAGGCGTTATCCGAGTTCGATATGTTCGGACAGTTAGATCGACTTTATTTTCAAATATGTTGATCTAGACACCTTTGGATACTCCGATTCAATATTTTGAAGTTTATATAGACGATAACCGTCAAATCGTACGATCGCGAGTAATCCGACCTTTCAATTTGGACTAAACTTGTAGGGCATGTTTAGTAAAGTTTGTTGTACCTATAGGAACTCTGAGATTGGTAATCAGAGGTCGTTGACTCCACGGACCGGATTGACCATTATGAAAATTTAATCACTTATTTAACCTCGGGTCTTTTCAGATTATTTCACCTGTCAGAAATGTTGAAAATGGGCCTAGGAATTTCTTAAATTATGTACACGCACTTTGGAGCCCTGGGGTCAGGGTTTTGATTAAATATCTATGGTTGAGCTATTTTATTAATTAAATATTTTAATTGGTTAAATAGGTACTCGGGCTTCATTGAAACCGCAGGAAGGAGCCTCGAAGGGTCAGGCTAGCTCGGACGCTCAGTGAGTGGACATTTGTTTTCTAAATAGTTTTAAGAAATTCTTGAACTGTGGTTATTAATTGCTTTGCTTAAGGAAATGGATAATTTATGATTTTCAGCTTTTTAAATAGTGTTTTATGCATATTCGAATTTAATTTGAGAACGATTTTGAAGGATTATTCATGAACGAGGTATTTATAGTTTTTGCTTTCCAAGCATTTAGTTGAATTCAATGATTTTTATTAAATTTTGGTTATGTTTAAATGTGAATGGCTTGGAAGGTAGAAAAGAAAATTATTACAGGATTTAAGGATTTGAGGATTTAATGAGAAATAGAATTATGATTTTTCCAGGAAAGGTTTTTAAACCACCATAGGTACGCAAGATGTTGCCTTTGGATAATATGTTGCCTCCGGATAAATTGTTACCTTAGGTTATAATGATGTCCAAGGACATCCTAGTTGCCTTCGGTTGAGTTAGCGCGCATTTGACAGTTGCCCCACAAGTCTTAGGGATATCGGGACCGTGAGGAGCGAGGATGCGGCTCAGGTTGACCAAGTGTCCCCTGAGTCTTGCGAGGAATGCGGCTAGGGTGACTTTGTATTTCCGAGGCCTGCGAGGATGTGTCGCATTATGTGACACAAGGAATTGACGGTATAATGTGGGAATTAAGTAGAAAATCATGGAATTGATGGATTTATTGTGGGGTTACCTAGGTGGAAGGATGATCAATTATATGTATATAAATATGAATGTCTTAATTCTTGTACGAATATAGAACATGGTTATTGTAATAACTCGGTCCTTAATTAATTTTTAATTATTAATTTAGTCAAGGAAAAGATTAAAATACCCTTAGAATATTTTCTTAGGATCAAGGTTGTACCGTTACGTAGAGCGTGACGAAACGAGTCCGTAGACACGTAGTGGTCTCGAATCGGAGTTATAACGAAGGAAATACGATCAAAATATGTTAAGGGGCAAAATGGCATTTTGCCAAGTTAGATTTTTTAAGAACCACTTCTCTCTCTCTCTCTCTCTCTCTCTCTCTCTCTCTCTCCCTTAAAACTCTCCTTCTCTCTCTCTTCGATTCCTCCGCCACTGGCCACGGCATCGCACCAGACTGGTGCTAAAAGGACCGGCCCAATGCCGCCATCAAGTCTCAGCCGTCTCCCGCCGCCAACCGCTTTAAAATTCGAAGAAAACGGCCGATTTTCTTACGATTTTTCGCCAGCGTCGTTCTCCTCCATCCGGCCCCCTTTTGCGGTATCAAGGTATGGAAATTCATTTATTCTCTGAGCTCTAGCTGATGATTGGGTAGATTTCATCAATTTGTAGTGTAGACACCTTGATTTTTGAATTGGATTTCAGCCAGTTTTGGGATCACGATTTCGGCCATTTTTGGCCATTTTTCGAGGTAGGCCTAAGAATAAAAGTGGTCCGAAATAGGGTGTTACACCCAAGGTAGGAGTCTTGAGCAATTATTTTCAGATTTTCCAGTGAAACGTTATCGCGCTGGGCACCCACGTGCTGCCAGCGTGTGTGGCGGCGCGTGGGCACTAGGATCGTGTAGGATTCGACGGATCGTGAATCAGAGTCCCGGATACTCCAAAAATACCAACCCTAGGGTTAGGTTTACAGGAATTGTCCTATTGTGCGATCGTAAATGATCCGACTGTCCGATCGAGACTGTACTGTTGGGACATGTGTCGTAGTCATAATGGAACCTCTAAGAGCTTCCGAATCAGAATTTTGAATCCTGACGGATCGTGACTTTTTGGTACTTTATCGCTTTTTGAGTCCCGAATCTTCCCTAGATCATTCTATACTTGAGAGAAGCTTATGTGGGCAGAGGAATGACTTTGAAGTTAGTGCACGCACTTCTAGGAACCGGGGGTCAGGGTTTTAATTAAATATTTATACTAAGCAGTATTACTAATAAAATATTTATGATGCTTTGATCAGGCACACGGGCTCTCATTGACCCGCAGGTGGGACCTTCAGAGGTCTAGCTAGTTCGGACTAGCAGTGAGTTGACTTTTTGTTTTATAAATGATTTATGCAATTTGATCTTAAATAAGTATTAAATAGATCAAGTATTTCTAGCATAAAGAATAGTGAAAATCAGGATTTCAGAAATCAGATAAGATGGCAACAGAGTTTTAAGATTAAAGGAATTAGTTTTATTTATTCCAAATGTAACAACCCGATCTTAAATTTTTTTTAATTATTAATTTATTTAAGTAAAAGACAATTTCAACCCGGGAATATTTTAATTGGTTTAAAAGTGATTTTTTGTTTGGGAAAGAATTTAGAAAATTCAATTACACTGTTACGTCGGGCTTGTTGAAACGAGTTTGTAGACATGCGGCACACCCAATTCCGAGTTGTAACGAAGGAGGAAAGATCTAGAAACAAAAAGGATGTAATGGGGAATTTTAAATTTTTTACTGTAGCAAACAGTCCCGCTACAGTATCGTGCTGTTTTAAAATTATTTTTTATTTTATTTTATTTTCTCATCCTCCTCCCTCCCATTTGAAAGCAGGAGCCTCCCCTTTATTACTATTCATTTGAACAGTTTTCTGGCTGCCTCACATCTCAACTGCTGCCAACCGCCGTCTGGATCGCCGGAAAAAACAAGAAATTGGACGGTTTTTACCCGAAATCTCCATCGTTCGTTCGGGCGATTTAGACCACCATTTTCTTTGATCCAGGTATGTTTTTCTATCATCTCGAAGTGTTCTAGCTGCTGGTTGTGTTGGTTAGGAGAAATTTCTGAGTTTTGGTAGTAAATAAGTGATTGAAAATCTGTTGATTTTCGGCCTCCGATTCCGGCCACTTACGTCGATTTTTTGGGATAGGTCCAAGAACAAAAGTGTCTACAAATGAGATTTTACACCTAGGGTAGGAAGCTTGGCCTTGATTTTGAGATTTTACAGCGAGTGGTATCGCTTTGGATAACCGCACACTGCCGGCGTGTGTGGCGGCGCGTGGGCATAGTTGTTGAGCTACATTCTGTCCTAAATTGATCTCCTAGTTGTCACGAGCGCGTAGGTGTGCTCGGATTTCAATTTGGATACCGTTTGAGCGTCGAATGAATTTCGTCTATTGTGCGATTACCGGGTTCGATCGAATTTATTAGTTCGACGGATCGTAAAACGGAGTCCCGGATACTCCAAAAATGCCAACCTTAGGGGTTAGATTACAGTAACTGTCCGATCGTGCAATCGTGATTAATCCAACAGTCCGATCGAGACCAAACTCTCGGGACATGTGTCCTAAGCATATTAGAACCTTTAGGGACTCCTGGATTTGTGATAGGAGGTTGTGGGCCCCGCGGGCCAGGTTGACCAAGCTTAGGCAGTTTGACCCCTCAGTTGATCGTGAGTCTTCTGAGGCAGTTATATCCTTTGGGAAGGGTTAGAAGGATCACGTAAACGAGTCCTCACCGAGAATGAGTTATCTGAGTCATGTGATGGATTGAGTATAGATAGTTATTTATAGGTTGTTAAATTGTGTATATATATTTTAAGTATAGTTGAGAATCAATTTATTAGAAAGTTGATATAAAGGCAAGGAAATAGATTGTGAAATAAAGGGAAAGTATTGATATAAGTTTGGGATACGGTTTTTCAAACCCATCACAATGGTACCCCCTAGTTGCTTGAAACGGTATCATTTATAAATAATGCCCCACGTGTCTCGAGGACCCCTAAACTGTGTGGTGCGAGGAATGCGACTCAGGTTGACCAATGGTCCCCTGAGGCCTGCGAGGATTGCGGTTCGGATTGAAGTAGTATCTTCGAGGCCTGCAAGGATTGAGGCTCAGATGGAAGTGGTATCTCCAAGGCGTGCGAGGGTTGCGGCTTGAGTAGACTTGGTGTCCCGAGGCCTGTGAGGATGTAATTGACGGATCAGGAATTGGGGGTACGCCTAGGTGGAGAGAATTTCAATTATGAGATATTCTTAAACTAAAATAAAGGGAGTTCAGTGTATGGTATATTTATATTCAGTATATGATTGATACAAGTATTAGAAAGAACTACATGTTGCTTGATCAGTAAGGGTACGTAGGCAGCCTAAGGTTACAAGGTGCGGCCACGAGTTTGAGAGTTTGAGATTACTAATGTTCTGAAAGTTGTGATAGATTTTATTAGCAGAATGATTTATTTGAATTGTTGAGGCCTGATGCCAAAGTGATATGATGCTTAGTTTTTTTGGATATAATTTAATGCATGCTAGTAGTTGGGTTATATGTATATATATATGCTTGTCTTACAGGTGAAAATTTTTGGGAAATGTTCAACTTACAAGGGAGACTCTGCCGAATTTTCGGCAGAAGTCGGACTTGAATTTCATTTGGATTTGGTATAAAAGGGAATTTTGGTCATTTGTGCCCGGCTCCCGCCAGGTGTCGGACACACACAAGGTTCGGCTCGGATTCCAAAGTGGAATTTGGGTCGGGTCCTGTCACCAAATCTTCTAGAAACTTATATTTTTTTTCTTAAAACCACCCTAGGTACGCAAGTATAATAAATATTGCCTTCAGTTAGGTCATCATGCTTGACTTTTGCCCCACAAGTCTGAGGTTAATTTGAACTGTGAGAGCGAGGAATGTGTCTCAGGTGGGCCAAGTGTTCCCTGAATCTTGCGAGGATAGTGGATTAGGCTGACCTAGTGTCTCCTGAATCCTACAAGGATTGCGGCTTCGGTCGACCTTGTGTTACGGAGACCTGCGAGGATATGTCACCAATGGTGACACGAGAAGTTGACTGAAATTAAAGGAATTGTCAAAAATAAAATGGGTATACCTAGGTGGTAGGTTGAACTTCATTTTAATGTTTGTCAGCAGGATTAATGTTTTGTATAAATTCGTGAATGGTAAGATATGTATAAATATGACTGCATGATTTCAGTACGAGTATAGCTGAAAAACTTGATTAAGTTTTTATAACTATTTTTACAGTGGGGTTAGTACGTTCTTATATACTTTCAAAAGCTTTGTTTTTAGTCCACTCACATTTTCAATGTTTTGCTCCCCCAGGCAGTAGGTGTGCACAGTGATCCACCACAGGGCCGTTTCCACTTCTTGCGCTTCCCCATTCCGACGTAGGATTCTTCTGTAAATAATTTGATTTCCTTTATAATTTCTTAGTGGTTGCTCTGATGACCTACCCTATAACTTAGATTTAACTGTTGGATTGTATATATATATGCTTATTTGACAGGTGTAAAATTTGGGAAATGATCAAATTACAGGGGATGAGTCGACATCGAGGTGCCAAACGACTCCGTCGATAAGAGCTCTTGGGAGTCATCAGCCTGTTATCCTCGGCGTACCTTTGATCCGTCGAGCGAGAGCCCTTCCACACGGGACTCCCGGATCACTGTGGCTGACTTTCGTCTCTGTTTGACCAGTAGGTCTCACAGTCATGCAGGCTTATACCATTACGCTCAACAGCAAAATCTTAGCTTGAGCCTACCTTCGCACACCTCCGTTACTCTTTAGGAGGCATCCGCCCCAGATAAACTACCCACCTCGCAGTGTCCCGCCCCCTCCCCCCCCCCCCCTCCCGAATTATCGGTGCGGCGGTTAGGCATCCTTAGACGAAAGAGTGGTCTTTCAGGATTGGTCGTAGCCGAATTTTCGATAGGAGTCAAGCTTGATATTTAACTGAATTTTGAATAAAAGGGCAATTAGATCATTTGTTCCCGGCACCAACCAGGTGTCAAACACCCACAGGGTCCGACACAGATTCCAAAATGAAATTTGGGTCAGGTTCTGTTAGATATAACTGGATTTCTAAATGTTTTAACAGTCCGGTTAGTATGTTAATATTCTATTTTCCAAAACTTAATTTTGTCCACTCACACTTTTAAATGTTTTGCGCTCCCAAGCAGTAGTGGTGTACCTGAGCAACACCACAGGGCAGTTATCATTCATCCTTTCCACTATGTGGGACTTCTACTGTAACAGAACTTTTCCTGTAAATTAAATGGTATTGCTCTGAAATTGCCCTAGGATTTCTGTTAGGCTTGAGGCCGTAAAAATTTGTTGTTTAGTTGCATGAATTCTATTATTGTGCATGTTGAACGGTTGTGGATATTTAAATTGCTTGTTGCACAAGTGAAAAGTTTGGGAAACAAGCAATTTACAAGGGAGGCTTATTTTTGACAGAAGTCAAACCCTAACGAATCTCGGTGTTTCGTTAGAAGGGCAATTTGGTTAAGTATGATCGATACCTGTCAGGTGTCGGACACACACAAGATTCGGCGCAGATTCTAAAGTAGAAATTTGGTCGGGTCCTATCAATAATCATCTCGGATGTTGCAGATTAGTTTGAGGGTGGTTAGGGAGTTGTGGGACCAGGCCAGTGGCAACAGTAGGAGAGGACGCACCAAGGGAGAAGAGGGGTCAATTGACCCCTTGGGATGCCGACGTTTGGCTGTAGAGGTCTCAGGTGAGTAGTTGCAGACCCCTTGGCCAACAGCTTGTTGACCCCTTGGATGCACTGAACGTGCTCGACGAAAGTCCCCAAAGAGAGAGAGAGAGAGAGGTTAGTTGATGGGTTAGTATGATGGTAATGGGTGGGTGAGTTTTAATTTTGGACATAGAGAGTGAGACAAGGAAAGGCAAGGTAGAGCAGATCAAAAGGAATCCCTGAGTTATGTCGATCAAGCTTGGAGGATTGGGGCCACCGATTTTGATGGTGAAGGTGATCCAGCAGTAGCCAATGAGTCGATAGTGAGAATGGAGCGGAGCATGAAGGTGATGGCCTTTCCACAAGATCGCAGAGTGACCCTGGCCTCTTTCTTTTTTACCATTAATGCTAGACACTGGTGGGTATCAATCAGGAGGAGATATCAGGACCCACTAGCCATCACGTGGCTAGTATTCAGAGCAGCGTTTGATAGCCAGTACTATCCACTCGCATACTAGAATATGAAGATGGAAGAGTTCCTGTAGTTGGCACAGGGGGTGATGAATGTGCTTGAGTACGAAAAGAAGTTTAACGAGCTGTCTAAATATTGTGTTCCACTGGTAGAGGATGAAAGGAAGAAGTGCCAATTGTTTACAAGAGGGTTGAAGACTTCCATTCGAGACATTGTGATTAGTTAGCGATTGACTGGCTTTGCATATTTGGTGATGTCTGCCTCGTTGATCGAGAACAGCAAGATGATGGTCCGAGCACGGGGTGATCCCCGTAGGCGATAGTTTGACATGGGTGGTCCTAGCCAGGGGTCATCCAAGAGGGGCAGTTACAGTTTTGGATCATATAGTGGCCGCAGCTACGGAGGTTTTCGACCTGGAGTTAGTTTCAGTGGAGGCTCTAACCAGAGTGATAGTTCTGGGAACCGCTGTGAAGGTAATGCAATTAGATGTGCTGGGAGACAGTTGCAGCCAGCTTCTAGTAGGAAGAGTCGTCCTAGTGTGCAAAGTGTGGCAGGTACCATTCTGGGCCTTGCCAACAGGGTGCTATTGGATGTTACTATTGTGGATAGTCCGGACACTTCTGGAGGGAGTGCCCAATGCTTCTTTAGGTGGAGACATGACAGCTACACCAACTTAGACTAGCACTCAGGGCAGATCCCAAGGGGCATCACAGTTTGTAGGGGCCTCGTCCAGTGGTAAGGCCTAGATCAGTGTAGCCAGCAGGGGTGGCAGCCAACAGAGGGGACGTGGTGGACGTTCCAGAGCTATAGGCAGAGTATACAATATGTCTGGACCATTCAAGTTCGTACCAAGTTAGTTGTGTAATGGAGTGGTTGGTGTATTGCATAGTTTTAGCAATTGAATTTCACTCAAAACTCACCAAATGACTCCTTCCACCATATTATGATGTTCCCCAAGTTTTGGGCTCAATCCGATATCGATTGGTCCAAGAAATTGGACAATTCGAATTCGTACCAAGTTAGTTCTGTAATGGAGTGATTGGTGTATTCCGTAGTTTTAGTAATTGGATTTCACTCAAAACTCACCAAATGACTCCTCCCACCATATTCTGTTGTTCCCCAAGTTTTGGGCTCAATCCGAAATCGATTTGTCTAAGAAATTGGAAAATTCATGTTCATACGGAGTTCTTTCTAAAATGGAGTTGGTGTATTGCATAGTTTTAGAAATTTGATTTCACTCAAAGCACACCAAATGACTCCTCCCACCATATTATGATGTTCTCCAAGTTTTGGGCTCAATCCAATATCGATTGGTCCAAGAAATTGGACAATTCAAGTTCGTACGAAGTTCTTACTATGAATGGAGTGGTTGGTTTATTGCATAGTTTTAGAAATTGGATTTCACTCAAAACTCACCAAATGACTCCCCCCACCATATTATGATGTTCCCCACGTTTTGGGCTCAATCTAATATCGATTGGTCCAAGAAATTGGACAATGCAAGTTCGTACGAAGTTCATGTGGTGAATGGAGTGGTTGGTGTATTGCATAGTTATTGAAATTGGATTTCACTCAAAACTCACCAAATGTCTCTTCCCACCATATCATGATGTTCCCCAAGTTTTGGCCTCAATCTGATATCGATTGGTCTAAGGAATTGGACAATTCAAGTTCATACGAAGTTCGTACTGTGAATGGAGTGGTGGTGTATTGCATAGTTTTATCGATTGGATTTCACTCCACTGCTACAAACATCGAAATAGGAGACGGGAAACCACCGTCGTCTAGAAGGTTTCCCAACCGTCGTGAAATCGACCGCCATCTTTTGGTCGAAGAACAATGACGGTTAATACCCGACGTCGTTAAGGCATTCAACGTCCAGATTTATTACGAACCGACGTCTAATTACTATATAATTAGCCTAAAATGAAATCTTCAACAACTTTAGACGACGGTTTTATGAAAACCGAGACATCTAAAGAGTGTTACATGTCAAGATCAAAAGTAGAACCGACGTAAGATAATTATCCACGTCCCTAAATGAAGGAAAAAGACTTGGATAAGCTAGAAACCATCGTGGTTAATTTATACTACGTTAAACAAACAAAGAAACCGACATATAAAACATAAACAATGACGTTAACACAAACCAACAGACGTTTAAAGAGTATAACATGTGATTTGTCTCTCAATAACCGCCTTAACATGACATAACCACATCCTGCACCTGGCATCACCTACGCATATGTAATTATCCACATCGTGAAATATAATAAAAACCGACATGTTAAGTCTATTCCATGTCTGTTTCTTACGATAACCGTTGTTTAAATTGTAGAAAGAAGGCTCTTTGACAGAGTTAGACGTCACTTTTTCTGAATAACTGAAGTCTAAAAGATTTAAAATGACATAATATTACTTGTTATCGACGGAAAAAGTTGTACCCACGGCGGTTTTTGTCAAAAGATGATGTTATAAATAATATTGAAGGTGTGGATAGGAAAACAACCAACGTGGATTTTATATTCAACGTCTGTAACATTAAAATAATGGACGTGATTAATTATTTCACTATGTCTAGAGTTCCACCTGCATGATGTTGTAATTGCATACCACGTCGATTTTGATTACATAATAACGTGGTTGTCCTTTTAAAAGTTTCTTGTTTAACCTTCGTTGACGTATGTATGCTCGGAGACGTCAGTTGTTTTAAACTAGCTGACGTGCATAACATCTGTCACGACAGTTAATGGAACTGAACGGCCTTTATTTTGCGCTTTTGACGATGGTTTATTTAAAGCAAACCGACTTGATTTCTTTTTCAGATGTTTGTTTTTTTGTTTTACGGTCTTTTGCCTTTTTAAAACCCGACGTTGTTTTTATTTTAGATGTCTGTGTTACCAAATTTTTTACTGGACCGTCGTACCAATATGAAAAACTGTTAAAAAATGCCAACCAAGAGTTATACCCCGGGTGCGAGAGCTTTTTCGTTCTCACAACCATTGTGGAGCTAATGCACGGAAAAATAAAGTATCATATGTCGAACCTGTGTTTCGATTACTTTTTGGGGATTTTCAAGAGAATGCTTTTAACGGACAATTGTTTGCCGAAAGACCATAAACACGCGCAAAAGGTGCTGAATGGTCTTGGATTGGGTTATGAAAAAATTCACACTTGCAAAAACAATTGCATGTTATTCTTCAAAGAGTATAAAATGTTGGATACATGCCCTATATGCAATGAGTCGAGGTTCAAAATGACATCTCAGAATGGAACGACTAAGATCCCACAAAAAGTCATGCGTTATCTGCCCCTGAAACCTAGGTTGCAACAATTGTATATGTCGACGCATACTGCCACAGACATGAGATGGAATAAGGAAAAATAGGTAGACGACGATGTGATGCGACATCCTGCATATGGGGAGGCATGGAAAGACTTCGATCGAACGTTCCCCAAGTTTGCTGCTAATCCCCGAAATGTTAGATTGGGACTTGCCACTGACGGATTCAATCCGTATGGGGTTCTAAACCAACACCACAACACTTGGCCGATTTTCGTATTCCCATAGAATTTGCTGCCTTGGAAATGCATGAAAAAAGAATACATGATGATGACTGTTTTGATAACTGAGGATCCTGGCAGGTCAATCGATGTTTACTTAAGGCCGTTGGTTAACGAGCTGAAGGATTTATGGACAAACGGTGTGTTCACGTACGATAAATCAACTGGGAAGATGTTCACTTTGGGGGCAGCAATTATGTGGACTGTGAATGATTTTCCCACATATGCAATGGTTTCTGGGTGGAGCACAAAGAGTTATATGGCATGTTCTGTATGCAAGGAAAATGTAACTTCTGGTTGGCATGCTGAAAACGTTTGTTACCTTGGTCATCGGAGATGGTTGCCATGGGACCACGAGTGGCAGGAAAAAGACAAAGAGTTCGATGGGAACACAGAGCGTCGCCTCAGATCTAGAAAATAGTCCGGTGATGAGATCTTGGAACAGCTCAATCGTTTGTATTTTGGTCCATTCGAGGAAACAGTTAGTCGGGTACCTTCTACACATATGAACTGCACGCACAAGCCTATGTTTTTTGAGCTCCCATATTGGTCGAAACTAAAATTGAGGTACAATCTAGGCGTGATGCATGTTGAGAAAAATGTATTTGACATATTGGTGGGCACGATTCTAGATATCAAGGGCAAGACAAAGGACACAATCAAAGCTCATCTTGATTTGGAAAGAATGGCATACGAAGGGGTTTATGGATGAATAGGGATACTGATAAAGCTAGAAGAGATCTTGCATTTTTTTTCTATGAAACTGAATGACAAAAAAGAGTTTCTAAAGTTTGTATTGTTTGTAAAGTTTCCCGATGGGTATGCTTCTAATATTGCACGTTGCGTGAATGTTGACAGGTAAATTTACTGGACTTCAGAGCCATGACTACCATGTGTTTATGCAACACCTACTTCCTGTGGGTATTCAACACCTATTGCTGGAAGATGTAGTGAAGCCAATCATGTTGTTGTCCATATTTTTTTCCCAACTGAAGGCAAAAATGTTGCAAAAGACAGACATTAATCAGTTGCGCCATGACATTGTCCATGTCCTATGCAAGTTTGAGATGATATTCTCTCTAGCTTTCTTCACAAATATGATCCACGTGATGGTCACTTGCCAGAAGAGGCATTTCTTGCTGGTCCTGTCAACTATCGCTAGATGTATCCAATAGAAAGGTATATAATCCTTATCATTTTTGTATGCATCATTATCATACGCTTACTAATTTGTATCATATCGTTTGATTTTGGCAAGCTTCTCGGAGAGCTAAAAAAAAGTGTAAGCAACAGGCGAAGCCCTAAGGATCAATTATAGAGGCTTGGGTTCAATATGAGTCGCTTACTATCTGTGGAATGTATTTGAAATATGTGGACATGACTTTCAATCGTCCTCAGCGCAATAATGACGGAGGTCTGAGAAATGAAAAACTTTCTATTTTTGCCCAAAGCACACAACCCTTTGGAGATCTTGGACGAGGAGAGTCGTTTTCCAGAAATGACATGGAGGTAGCGCATTGGTTCGTACTGAACAATTATGATGAGATAATGACATACTTAGATGAGCATGAAGAGATGATGAAGCAAGAACATCCATCACATTTGTATGCCAAGAAACACCATGAATTGTTTCCACAATGATTTTTGGATTCTGTAAGTTATAAGTGTTTTGTATTTGACAAATATATATTGTAGTATTTAATTTTGTCAAACTAACATGTGAATGGTTTTGTATAATATTATGTGAATAAGTTGAAATCATCGAACTCCCTCACTTACAGTGATGAGTTATATAACTTGGCGTTCGGCCCAACTGACAACGACGTCGACAACGTGGCTGACCAACGTTTAGAATCTTCAATGGAAAATGATGGCGGAAACACTTCGAGATACAAATGTTATACAAGAACCGTTTCAGATACAAGGAGTGTCTTCAATCGAAATACCGACTCAGTCAGTTACAATTGACCTTGGTGATCTTCTGCGATACAATGTTGCAGTGGGCCTGAACAACGACGATGATGTAGTTATAGAGGAGGAGGATTGGGAGACCGAAAGTGATGATAGCGACGATAACAAAAGTTATTATAGTTCAGATGATGAATAATGAATTTTTTTGTAATTTTATTATGTTAGTGTACAGATTTTGGCAAATATGCTTGTTTGAATATATGTACTTGTTATATCCAAACCTTATATAAGTGGAGAAATGAAACATTGTTAAATAAATTGAGCAACACAAAAAAATGAGAAATGAAAATAAATTTAGTTATAAAACATTGGTAAATAAATATATCCAAACCCTTTTGATAATAATTTTGAAAATTATTTTTACAAAATGAAAATGAGAAACAATATAACCTAAATATGTATTTGGAGCCAAATACTTGCACAACGAACCTAGCCTCGTCGCACATAGTTGTATTTTGCGTGACGAAAATCTATTTCTAGTCGTGTAAAGTTGTAATTTCGCGTGAAAACTGCACCTTTCGTCGCATAAGGTTCAATTTTGCTCGACGATTTCAGTACTCGTCGCGTCAATATATGTATATTAATTGTAATATATTATAATATATAATAATAATATATATTTATATAGTATATTATAATATACATATATATATTTTAAATTGATGATCGAATTAGTTCATTGTATTCATATAGAGTCAAGGAGTGTAGCTGTAAAAAATCATCAAAATCGAAATTGAAATAACCGTGCAATCGTGACTTTTTGTTTATACTCGTCGAAAAGTTTTGTCCTATCACTTGATCTCTGAATGTTTATTTTTTCCAATTTTTGGCAAATATGATCTCGAAGTATAAACAAACAAGTTTGACGGTTGGATTGTTGAAACTAGTTTCGTAGAATGCGTATGCCATCAAAACAATATATTCACTAAAAATTAAGAGTTTATTTATACTTTCGTTAAGTATAACATAAGATTTTGTGGTATCCACTAGTGTAAATGTCTTAAATTGAAGATCAAATTCAGTCATTGTATTCATACAGTATCAAGGAGTGTAGCTGTAAAAAATCATCAAAATCGGAGTTAAAATAACCGCTAAATTGTGATTTTTCATTTCTAACCGTCGAAAAGTTTTGTCCCGTTACTTGATCTCAGAATGTTTATTTTTTCTGGTTTTTGGCGTATATGATCTCGAAGTATAAACAAACAAGTTTGATGGTTGGATTGTTGAAACTAGTTTTATATAATGCATATGCTATCAAAACAATATATTCACTAAAAATTAAGAGTTTATTTATACTTTCGTTAAATATAACATAAGATTTTGTGGTATCAACTAGTATAAATATCTTCAATTGAAGATCAAATTCAGTCATTGTATTCATATAGGGTCAAGGAGTGTAGCTGTACAAAATCATCAAAATTGGAGTTCAAATAACCGTTAAATCGTGATTTTTCATTTATAACCGTCGAAAAGTTTTGTCCCGTTATTTGATCTTTGAATGTTTATTTTTTGAGATTTTTGGGGTAATAATATCGATTAGATACATTTATACAGATACCGGAAAAAAGGTTCCCGTAAATTAACACACTTTGTGTTACGAAAAGAAAGTCATTGGACACAGATTTACGTCGCGCAAAATCACGTTGCCAGCCAGCGTTGCGCAACATACTTTTGAGCGACAACTGGGCATCCTACGTCGTGCACTGTTATAATTTTCGAGGGTTGAGGGTTGAGGGTTTAGGGTTTAGAGTTTAGGGAATGCGCGACAGTGTAGGGTACTCGTCGCGCAAAATCGGTCAGACCCTTCACTTTCTTTTTCTCCCCCTAAACCCCAAATTTTGGTGAATAACAACCTTGCACAACGGAAAAATGAATTATTCGTCACGCAAAGTCTATAAAACACAACCTTGCGCGATGCTGTTGTGTATTCGTCGCACAAGTCTGTTAGACCCTTCACTTTCTCTCTCTCCCCCTAAACCCTAAACCCCAAATTTTGGGGGAATAACAACCTTGTGCGATGTTTTAGGGTTTAATTTTCATGCAAGGGGATGAAAATTTTGGCGGACTACCTACCTTGCGCGATGGTTTCATTTATTCGTCGCGCAATGTCATGAAAATTTGGGCGGAAAACATACATTGCGCGATGTCATCATTAAGTTTCTGTCACGCAAGGTCGATTAAAAATACCTTTCGCGACACATTGTTTTGTTCGTCGCGCAAGATTGATAAACTTTTCAGAAAAAACGCGACAGCCCAGACCCTTCTTCCTCACTTTCTCTCTCTACCCTAAACCTTCTCTCTCTCCGCCATCAACCGCCTCACCTCAGCCCACTAGTCCGCAGGAAAAAGGATCAGGCCGCCACCGCCTTCGAAGCCCAGACCTTCCCAGCCGTCACTGTTGCTCCTGCAGCCGGAATTGGGCCTGTTTTCACAGATTCTTCGCCGGCCTCGTTCTCTCTCCTCTGGCCACCAAATCCCACACCTGAGGTATGGTTTCTGGACTATTTTTCGTGCTCTAGCTGATGGTTGGGTAGGATTTGATTAGTTGTTAGTTTTGGTATCTCAAATTTAAACCCTAAGTTTGGCTGGTTTTTGAATTTAAATTTCGGCCACTTTTCGGGGTAGGTTCGAGAACAAAAGTGGCTCCAATTGATGTTTTGAACCTAGGGTAGGAACCTTGGCCCTTAATTTTTAGAATTGTTTGGCGATTGTTATCACTTTGGACACTCACGCTCTGCCGATGCGTGGGTTACTGTAGCAGTGGGGCATTGGCTCCCATTACAATCCCCTAGTTGTCACGAGCAAGTAGGTGTGCTTGGATATGAATTTGGTTGCTATTTGAGTCTCAAACGGATTTCGCCTATTGTACGATTTTCGGGTTTGATATGTTCAGACCGTTGGATCGAACTCAGGAGGGTTGCCCGAAGGAGCTTGAAGGGCGGGAGAATAGTTGGGTGTGGCTCTGTACTCATTTTCAGGTGCCCGATTATGTGGTATTTTTTAATATTAATTTCAAAATTATTACATGTTTCTTACTAGTGTTTATTTAATTTTTTATATTTCATTTCAATTTCAACTAATACGTTTATTTTTTGTATAACAAAATAAAGCCAAAGTCAATAAGGGCAATAGGAACAAGAAGACTCTTCTCCACCATTTAGGTTCCAGGCTCTTCTCATATAGGATGGATGCACGGCAGCGGGTAATAATAAAATAGTTTATATTATATTTTTAATATGTCATTAATATTAATTTGTTTTTTTCATACTAACATTTTTCTTCTCTTGTTTAATTCAGGGGGGGTCCAAATTCCCGGAGATTGACGTCTTTGTTGACGTTTATGTTCAACTTGGGAATGAGTTGGCCGAGTCCCTTCATGTAAGTATTCTTTAATTTTGATTATTATCTTACGCATTCAAGTTTCAGGGTTATTATATGAATGTTTTAATTTATATTTTATGTTATGTTAAACAGACGATGATGGTGGAGAGGAGCTAGTTGGTTCTTCAGGACTCCGCCACCCAACTTCCTCCCGATAATTCGATCGAGCTTGTGGAGGATCCACAGATTGACGGGAGGAGGCCGGGAACATATTGTCAAGTGACTGCTTTGACAGCGGCAAAAGAGGAGACATTTCTGAATCTCTACCACCAGAAGATCAAAACCCTTTTACATATTCAGAGATATTGTTTCTACTCCAAAAAGGCACCATCTTTCAAGGGATACGTAGGCTATGTTCTCAAAAACAGATAAGTAGGAAAGCAGGGAGTTGTTCAAACTGGAAAATCAAACTGAACATCACGGTTTGAGCTCTCACAAAAGGGCAGTTGGAATTAAAGAGGGGTTAGGTTCTCTTTCAAAAAACAGAGAAGTGATTGGTCTTAAAAAGAACTGACCAGTGAGAGCTTATCTGTCAGAATTGATAGAATCCCTCTTTCTTTACATTAAACAAAAATGAAAGATCCTTTGAGAAATTTGCCGCCCATTATTAAAAGCAAGAAACCATACTAAAAAAAAACATTTCTTATAAATATAAAGAGAGGGTGAACAGAGCAAGACACAAAAAATTTCAACAATCAATCAAACAATCAAAAATCAACCAAAGGCAAAAACTTGGTCAACATCATAATATGGTAGGAGGAGTCATTTGGTGAGTTTTGAGTGAAATCCAATGCCTAAAACTATGCAATACAAAAACCACTCCATTTACTGAACGAACTTCGTACGAACTTGAACTGTCCAATTTCGTTAGCCAATCGATATCGAATTGCTCCCAAAACTTGGTCAACATCATAATATGGTGGGAGGAGTCATTTGGTGAGTTTTGAGTAAAATTCAATCCCCAAAACCATGCAATACAACAACCACTTCATTTACGGAACGAACTTCGCACGAACTTGAATTGTCCAATTTTGTTGGCCAACAGATATCGGATTGAGCCCAAAACCTGGTCAACATCATAATATGGTGGAAGGAGTCATTTGGTGAGTTTTGACTGAAATCCAATACCCAAAACCATGCAATACGCCAACCACTCCATTTGCGTAATGAACTCTGCACGAACTTGAATTGTCCAATTTCAATGGCCAATTGATATTTGATTGAGCCCAAAACTTGGTCAACATCATAATATTGTGGGAGAGGTCATTTGGTGAGTTCTGAGTGGAATCCAATCCCCAAAACTGTGCAATACACCAACCACTCCATTTACAGAACGAACTTAGGACGAACTTGAATTGTCCAATTTCATTGGCCAATCGATATAGTATTGAGCCCAAAACTTGGTCAACAACATAATATGGTGGGAGGAGTCATGTGGTGAGTTTTGAGTGAAATTCAATCCCCAAAACCGTGCAATACACCAATCACTCCGTTTATAGAACGAACTTCGGACGAACTTGAATTGTGCAATTTCATTGGCCAATCGATATCGGATTGAGCACCAAACTTGGTGAACATCATAATATGGTGGGAGGAGTCAATTGGTGTGTTTAAAGTGAAGTCCAATCCCCATAACCATGCAATACACCAACCACTCCATTTGCATAATGAACTTCGCACGAACTTGACTTGTCCAATTTCATTGGCGAATCGATATTGGATTGAGCCCAAAACTTGGTCAACATCGTAATATGGTGGGAGGATTCAGTTGGTGAGTTTTTAGTGAAATCCAATGGATAAAACAACGCAATACACCAACCACTCCGTTTACAGAACGAACTTCGTACGAACTTGAATTGTCCAATTTCATTGGCCAATCGATATTGGATTGAGCCCAAAACTTGGTCAACATCATAATATGGGGGGAGGAGTCATTTGGTGAATTTTGAGTGAAATCCAATCCCCAAAACCATGCAATACACCAACCACTCCATTTACAGAACGAACTTCTTACGAACTTGAATTGGCCAATTTCATTGGCCAATCGATATCGGATTGAGCCCAAAACTTGGTCAACGTCAAAATGTGGTGGGAGGAGTCATTGGTGAGTTTTGAGTGAAATCCAATCCCCGAAACCATTTAATATACCAACCACTCCATTTCCGTGACGAACTTCGCACAAACTTAAATTGTCTAATTTCAAAGGCCAATCGATATCAGATTGATCCCCAAACTTGGTCAACATCATATTATGGTGGGTGGAGTCAGTTGCTGAGTTTTGATTGAATTCCAATCCCCAAAACCATGTAATACACCAACCGCTCCATTTGTGTAACAAACTTTGCCAGAACTTGAATTGTCCAATTTCATTGGCCAATCGGTAACGAATAAAGCCCAAAACATGGTCAACATCATAATATGGTGGGAGGAGTCATTCTGTGAGTTTTGAGTGAAATCCAATCTCTAAAACCACGCAATACACCAACCACTCCATTTGCATAACGAACTTTGCACGAAATTGAATTGCCCAATTTCATTGGCCAATCGACAACGTATTGAGCCCAAAACTTGGTCAACAACATAATATGGTAAGAGGAGTCATTTGGAGATTTTTGAGTGAAATCTAATCCCCAAAACCATGCAAATCCCTAACCACTCTATTTATAGAACGAATTTTATACGAACTTGAATTGTCCAATTTCGTTGGCCAATCGATATCGAATTGAGCCCAAAACTTGGTCAACATCATAATATGGTGGGACGAGTCGTTTGGTGAGTTTTGAGTGAAATCCAATCCCCAAAACCATGTAATACAACAACCACTCCATTTAGGAAACGAACTTCGCACGAACTTGAATTGTCCAATAGATATCGGATTGAGCCCAAAACTTGGTCAACATCATAATATGGTGAGGGGAGTCATTTGGTGAGATTTGACTGAAATTCAATACCCAAAACCATGCAATACGCCAACCACTCCATTTGCGTAATGAACTCTGCACGAACTTGAATTGTCCAATTTCAATGGCCAATCGATATTTGATTGAGCCCAAAACTTGGTCAACATCATAATATTGTGGGAGAGGTCATTTGGTGAGTTCTGAGTGGAATCCAAACCCCAAAAACTGTGCAATACACCAACCACTCCACTTACAGAACGAACTTCGGACGAACTTGAATTGTCCAATTTCATTGGCCAATCGATATAGTATTGAGCCCAAAACTTGGTCAACAACATAATATGGTGGGAGGAGTCATGTGGTGAGTTTTGAGTGAAATCCAATCCCCAAAACCATGAAATACACCAACCACTCCATTTATAGAACGAACTTCGGACGAACTTGAATTGTCCAATTTCATTGGCCAATCGATATCGGATTGAGCACCGAACTTGGTGAACATCATAATATGGTGGGAGGAGTCCATTGGTGTGTTTAGAGTGAATTCCAATCCCCATAACCATGCAATACACCAACCACTCCATTTGCATAACGAACTTCGCACGAACTTGAATTCACTACTACAAAAAGTGAAAAAGACGACCAGAAAACAACGACGGTCTAAGTGAAAACCGTCGTGGTTTATAAAAAGACGACGGTTCTAAAAACACCGTCGTGTAATACAACCTTAGACAACTAAAAAATGGAGTTTCAAATGGCTGTTCAAAAACAACGACGTACATAATTAAACAACCGACGTCTATTTGAAACAGATTTCCGCAGTGTAAAATCAATGCCAACAAAGAACGGCAGAAGTTATGAATCGACCGACGTAGAAAGTAAAGACGACGATTTCAATAAAAACTGCCGTTTTTACTCATAAAATAACACGACGAGGTTTTCGTATAAGACGCCGTATAATTACAAACAAATCCACGGCTTTAAAATACAAAATATCGCCGTATTAAATTAATTTACAACGACGGAAAATATAAATATATCGACGTCATTCTCGTATAGTTCTACGACGTTATCTTTAAATCGTACAATAAAATTTATCGTCGTATTTATTCATTTTATACGTCGTACCTTTAATTTTAACGGTCGTCTTAATAAGAATTTTTGTTAACAATTTTTTTCTTTGATTTTCTTATCCTACGTCGGTAGATCTACTTAATGACAAGAATTGAAATAACCACGACGGTTTATATAGAACACCGCCGACATAATCAGATTTGTCTGAGATCCCAAGGGTTACGAAATCTTACCAGATGGAACTCTGTTCCACATCATAATCTTAACAGATGACACAGATTTGCAAATATTGCGTCGTGTTAGTTTACAAATTCTAGAACATTAATTTCCCTCATTTTAAATTTCCTCGGGAAAGAAAAATCTATTTATCACGCTTTGGAATTGAAAACTAAAACTGAAAGAATACGGGAAAAAAAACTCTATTTATAATTTAAAATTAAAATCCACGTCGGTTGTAGTACACTTAACGACGTTTAACAAAATAATCTACGTCGGTAATTATAAATCTACCGCCATCTTAACTTAATATAGACGACGAGAAAAGACGACGGTAGAACAGAAAACCGCCGTTGTTTCAGTTTCTTTAACATATCTTTCTGCAGGACTTGTGTAGTTCAAAGCATTGACAATGTCTTCATCATATCTCCCAGAAACTACTGATTCAATTGCTCATGCTTTAGAGGCCATCTGAAGCCATTTCTATTCTTTATCGCATTCTTGAAACCCATCTTCTTCTTCTGAAGCTCTACGGATAAAGGAAGAGGCTATCACAAATCCGACGGATCTTCTTAGGCAAGAAAATCAAGCAGAGGATCAGGCACATCTGATCTTCAGATTTCCCTGAGAAGCGAACTTTCCTTCGACAGCGAGTGGAGGCCAGGCTTGCATCTCTTTTGATGGAAAGCAAGGAGTATTCAGAAGCACTAAGTGTCCTATCAGGCTTGATCAAGGAAGTGAGAAGGCTAGTTGACAAGCTTCTTCTTGTGGACATATATTTGATGCGAGTAAGAGAGGAAGAACTTGGTAGTTGACAAGCTTCTTCTTGTGGACATATATTTGATGCGAGTAAGAGAGGAAGAACTTGGAACCTTAAATGTAAACCGAAAATGAATGAAAGCGACAAATTTATAGAATAAATTTTTAAAACCAACGGCGGTCCTTACAAAACAACCGCCGTTTAAATTGTAAAATCAACGTCGGTATGATCGACGTACATTACAAAAATCCACGTCGGTATATTAATAAAAACGACGTGTTAAATAATCTACCATGACGCGAGTTATTACTTATGTACTTTAATTTTTGAGTTTACTACGACGGTACCTACAAACTACTGTCGTATTTATTTACCACGTCCGAAGTTAAATGTACCGTCGTATTTTGTAATTTATACGTCGTAGTTATATGTAACCGCCGTATTATTTTTTTGAAATGGTTTTATATGTAAGCAACTTTTCGTCTACTTGACTTACACATTTGTTGTTTTTATATTCTTATTTTATTTAAATCTGTCATCCAAAAAAGAAACTTTACATATTGCAGAATATTAATTTCCTTCGTTTTAAATTTCCTCCGGAAAAAAAACTCTATTTATAACGCACTGTAATTGAAAAATAAACTGAAAGGTCACGGGAAAAAAAATTCTATTCATAATTTAAAAATTAAAATCCACGTCGGTTATATTAAACCTAACGACGTTAAATGAAATGATTCCACGTCGAACGAAAAATATTGCGTCGTGTTAGTTAAAAACGACGTAGTTAAATGTAACCGCCGTATTATTTTTTTGAAATGGTTTTATATGTAAGCAACTTTTCGACTTACACATGCACTGTTTCCAAACCCGATTAAAAATTTCAATCTCCCAGAGAAACCTTTTCGTCTTTTTTCCTTGTCAGAGCATTGTCAGAGTTTCTCATCGTCTTCCTCTCGTCTTTTTCGTCGTCTCTGAACTTAAACATCGATCATCTTCCTCTTGCTTTCATTGCACGCAAAAGGTAAGCTTTCATTTTCACTATTTTGGTTACTGTTTTGCATGCTCATACGTTTTTTGTTTGAAAAATCTTTTGACCTTTTTTCTGGCCAAAATCATTTTACTTCTTTCCAAGTTTGATAAAATATACAGACAAAGAGGGAAAGTTTCCAACTTTGAAGACAACTACATCAACTAAATAAGACGACGGTAGACCACGACGGTTCGTCAGTTGTTCTAGCGTCGTCTGAAAATTGACAAAGTTATTTTTAAAATAATAGTCTTTTTTTATATGCTTGTTTAATTGCAGGTTTGATTTCTCTGAACAATGGTTTTTGTTTTTCCCTTATTTGATAAAATATAAAGAAAAAGAAACTAGGGTTGGTATCTAATATAGACGACAAAATATCTTATTGTTTTACGTCGTGTGAATGTTAATACCACGACGGTGTATTACTATTGACGTCGTATGAACATAAATACCACGACGTTATATAAATAATAGTTTACCACGACGGTGTATTACTATTGACGTCGTGTGAACATATATACCACGACGTTATATAAATAATGGTTTTAAACATTTATTACGTCTGAGATTATTTCATTGCGTCGTCTAAAATCATATCATACGTCGTATTTTTTTAATACCGTCGTTTGTGTTTTTAATGTTTTCCTGAAATATTTTCACTTGCAGTTTTGTCTGTTAAAATGGTTTCTCAACAACAAACTAAGGATTCTTGCTCCAAGAAGCTTGGAATGGTAGCTCCTCAAGACAAGTCTTCGAAGGAGATGAAGTCTTCGAAGAAGATGAAGTTTGCTTCATCATCTGCTGAGACAGAACAAACCAGCCAGACAACAATCTCTGATGATTCAAAGACTGGTCGAGGTATGAGCACAATGGCTCGTGTTGTGAAGAGAAAGCTTCAGAAACTGAGGCCAATTGTTGAGTACAATAAAAGGGGGAAAGGTGTTGGCCAAGCACATATTGAGATGCAGTCGTATATTGGTGTGTTGGCACGCTCCAGGATCCCACTTGTGGACAAGAAATGGTCCCAAATCCCCAAGGATATAAAGGAGCAGATTTGGGAAGCAGTTGACATGGCTTTTGTCGTAGGCCAAGGGGGCAAGACCTTTGTTTTAGCTTCTGCTTCCAAGAAATGGAAGGATTTCAAGTCTACACTAACGAGGCATTATATCCTTCCATACACCAATGATAGGGAGAAATTAAGCCAACCCCCTGAAACATATAAATTCATAGAGAAAGCACAATGGGATGCCTTTGTAGCTTCAAGGCTATCCAAAGATTTTGAGTCTGTGCATTCTCAACATGCACAGATTAGGGAGAAACTCGAGTACAATCATCGATTGTCTCGAAAAGGATATGCTGGATTGGAGGATCAATTGGAGGAAACCATGCCTGGGGTAGAAATTGATCGATCTACCTTATGGAAGAGAGCTAGACAGGACAAACATGGTAACATCCCTGATCCAAAGGTGGCAGAGAAAGCAAAATTAATTGTAAGCCTACTATCACTCTGTTTTAAATTTTTATTAAACTGTGAATTATTCTTATTACGTCATATGTTATATTTTTCGTCGTGTGAATGATATTACCACGTCGAAAAGTTTTTAAAAACGTCGTTAAAGGTCTAAATAGGAATCACTACTATGTTTTCTGTAATTATAGCATAAGACGTCGGTGGTTCATTTTCGCGTCGTGTGAATGATATTACCACGTCGAAACTTTTTTAAAAACGTCGTTAACGGTCTAAATAGGAATCACTACTCTGTTATCTTTAATTATAGCATAAGACGTCGGTTGTTTATTCCTTTCGTCGTTTTAAATAAATAACCACGTCGGTATAACTACCGTCGTGATAAGTTATAATAACGTCGGTTTATACGTTATTGCGTCGTGTGAAATTATATAATACGTCGTTTGTACATAAATAACCGTCGTGTGTTTTTTTGTTTATCTTTTTTTAGGATGAATTGCAGAAACAAGTCTCGGAAGGCAAAGTCAGAGTAGATGGCAGCAATGATGTGCTGACCATGGCTTTGGGCCCCGAGCATCCAGGCAGACTGAGGGGAGTTGGTGCTGGTGTTTCCCCAAGGCAATATTTCAATTTGCCCAAACCACAGAGGGTGAGCTTTGACGACCGTTTGAAGGACAGTTTAAGAGTTCTCCTTCAAGAAGAGACTAAAAAGATGGAGGCTAAGGCAAGGGAAGAGGCCTTAAGGATGGAGGCTAGGACAAAACAATTGGTAGAGGCTGAGAGGGAGCATTTCCTAAGTCAGCTTTCCCAATTAATTCCCAATTTTGATCCAAGCATGCTTAAACCAAGAATTAGCCAAAGCCCCAAAAATCCAATGTCTGACAAAGCTAGCTGCTCTGGAGGTGATGTGAGATCCCTACATTTGGAGGATGATACTGCCAAAATGGGGAAACATCAGCCAGATGAAGAGAAGGAAGAAGAAAAAAGAGATGAAGAGAAGGAAGAAGAAAAGGAGAAAGAAGATGAAGAAAAGCATGACGACAAGGTATGTTCACATAACTTTGCCTTTTTTATTTGTTTTTCAAAATTTCAGACGTCGATATTTTTATATAATCCGTCGTTTGTTTAAAACTTAGACGGCGGACTTTTTTTAAGACGTAATAAAATATTTAAACGACGGTTTTTGCACCGTCGTTTAAATGGTTTCAGACGACGCTTTATTAATAAAACCGTCGTCTTTATTGAATTACCACGACAGTTTTTTCACCGTCGTTTAAATCCTTTTAAGACGACGTTTTATTCCTTAAACCGTCGTCTTTATTGAATTACCACGTCATTTTTTTTATTTCTTTAAACAGGTTATTGAAGTTGGTGCTTATTCAAATATGGAGGCGCCATCTTCTTTAAAAACCCTTTGTCATTTTGTGGAAACGACACTCCTGCCTGAGGATAAGACACTCCAATTTACAATTGATAAGGAGGTGTTTGGTGGTGAGCACGATACCTTCCTCCTGCCTGAAGATATTACACAATTTGCAGGCATGGAAGAAATTGGAGCTACTGTATTAGCTGTATATATGAGGTTTGTACTTCTAAGATAATAACTCGTTGGTTTATATATTGCGTCGTCTTAACTAACTAACCACGTCGTCTTAACTAACTACCGTCGTGATAAATATATTATAACGTCCTTATCTATTTCAGTACGTCGTGTGAAATATTATAATACGTCGTTTTTTTATACATAACCGTCGTGTTTGTTTTTGCTGACTTGTTTATATTATTTTATGTATTTAGGTACTTACACGATGTTTTGAAACAAGCCAATATGTGCAGCATGGTTGGCTTTATTGACCCAGCTACAGTTAGTGCCAACTCTGGCACAATAACTGAAAGATCACGACTGGTAGCAGCTCGACTTCAGAAGACAGACGGTGAACAGCTTTTCATGATGCCTTACAATCCAGGGTTAGTCTCCTTAGGATTTTGTTTTTATGATTTTCAATAAATGACAGATTATAAACTAACCACGTCGGTGTTTTATTTTATTTAGTCGTTTGAAACTACTAACCACGTCGGTATTTATTTATCGTCGTGATAAATATATAATGTCGTCGTTATCTACTTTATTTCGTCGTGTGAAATACTATAATACGTCGTTTTTGTAAATAACCGTCGTTTTTATATTAATTTTGTGCAGCCGTCATTGGATCTTGCTGATTGTAAGAGCAAAGAAGGAGACCGTCTATTTTCTGGATCCTCTGCCAGGTCATCGTGTGGTCGACGAAGAGGCGAAAAACATCGTGAACAGTGCTTTAAAAATATATAATACCCACATAGGCCGAGCAGGACGTAAAAATGTAATTTGGAAAACTCTCTCAGGCACACCAAAGCAACCCAGCAATGTCGTTTCGTGTTTTAAACAAATACGACGTAAAAATATAGTTAGACGACGTTCTTTGAACAATTGAGTCGTTTATGGTTTACAACATCTTCAATTTCTTAAGGGTTCAGGGTATCATCGACGACGTTTATGTAACGACAGCGGTTAAGTCGTTGATATATATATTTTACGTTTGAAACTACTAACCACGTCGGTATTTATTTATCGTCGTGATAAATATATAAAGTCGTCGTTATCTACTTTATTTCGTCGTGTGAAATACTATATACGTCGTTTTTGTAATAACCGTCGTTTTTATATTAATTTTGTGCAGCCGTCATTGGATCTTGCTGATTGTAAGAGCAAAGAAGGAGACCGTCTATTTTCTGGATCCTCTGCCAGGTCATCGTGTGGTCGACGAAGAGGCGAAAAACATCGTGAACAGTGCTTTAAAAATATATAATACCCACATAGGCCGAGCAGGACGTAAAAATGTAATTTGGAAAACTCTCTCAGGCACACCAAAGCAACCCAGCAATGTCGTTTCGTGTTTTAAACAAATACGACGTAAAAATATAGTTAGACGACGTTCTTTGAACAATTGAGTCGTTTATGGTTTACAACATCTTCAATTTCTTAAGGGTTCAGGGTATCATCGACGACGTTTATGTAACGACAGCGGTTAAGTCGTTGATATATATATTTTACGTCGTATAGGTAAATAGCCGCCATGGTTTCTCATTTTAACGACGTCATTTTAACGACTTAGTAGTCTATTACAATTTACAACGTCTACAATTTATTAACACCGACGTGGTTTGTTGTTGTGGTAAGAATATTTTATTATTTTTATATCAAAATATTCAAAATAAATTTAAAATAAATCAGAAAATTGAAAAGTCAACTCCTATGAAGTCATTGATATATTTTCTTCCACATAAACCTTGAAAAAATTCATTTTGAATAACAAAAATTTAAAATGACCATCCAAAATAAAATTGTTTTGATGAGTCATAAAATCACTTCTAGTTTTATGGTTTAGGGTTTAGAGTCTAGGGTTTAGAGATTAGGGTTGTTATTTATTGGGGTTTATTTTTAAAGTATAATTTTTGGGTAGTCTAGGGTATATGTTAGGCTTTAAAACCATAAAACCTTTTATAAACTTAATTTTTTAAATTGTATAATTTAGTTTTATGGGTTTAGGGTATTAATTTTTAACGACAGTGGTTGCGTCGTGGAATACATATTTTACGTCGTACAGAAAAACATACGACATGGTTTACTCTTTAAACGACGTCATTTTAATATGTAAGTCGGTTTATATAATTTACAACGTCTTTAATTTCTTAACACCGATGTGGTTTTTCAGTCGTCGTTATATAAAAAATTCAAAATAAATTTAAAATTAATCCGAAAAATGAAGCTTCAAAATGAACGGCCTTACGTTCTTAATCCGAAAAATGAAGTTTCCGTCGTGGAATATTAAATTTACGTCGGTACGTGTAGAACTTTCGCCTTGGTTTTTCTTTCGACGTTTTAAAACGCGCGAACTCTAAAAATTTTCGCGCGACCTAAATTTTTTTAGATTTGGCTCTTATTCTTATACTTCGAACCCTGAAACCTAAAATTTTCAGATTTCGCGCGACATAACATTTCGCTCTCTCACTTCTGCTCTAATTAAAAGTTGCACTCTCCAGGCTCCGTCGAATCTGTGAGCTCGTCCAACCTGTAAGTACAAACCCTATCTTCCCCTTGTAAATTCATTGAATGATATTAGGTTGTTTTGTTAAAGGGTTTTATGTGTATGCTTTGCGATCTGTTAATAATGTGCTTATAGGTATGGGTTCATGGATTTTCTGTTTAATGGGTTCATGGATTACATTATCTGTTATGTTGAATTGGGAATGGATTTAATTTTGTCGTATCTTTTAATCACCCTATGTTATGTTGAATTGGGAATGGATTTATTGTTTTCATGCTTGGTTTCATGTATATGTTGGTTTCTTGCTTGGTTTCATATATATGTTGTGTTCTTAATGGGTTTTGTGTTCTTGAAAATAAACTGAGACACGACGAATTTTAAGGCATACGACGACGATTACACGACGGTGTTTTTAAACTACCGTCGTTGTATTACTTATACACGACGGTTTTTTCATAAACCGTCGTTTGTATTACTTATAATAGACGACGTCTGTTGAAAATCCGTCGTCTATATATGCCTATTGGTGATGAAGTCTTAGGTGATGTGATAATTGAGTGTGAGCCATTTACTAGAGGGATGCCAAATGTTGACACATTTGATGAACTGGTGGGTGAGTTAGGCGGTCAAAATATTCGAGATGGGTGTGAAGATATATGGATTGAATGATGCTTATGTAATTGGCAGTGTATGACATTAATTTTGTAATATATTGTAATGTGATTTCTTCACTTTCTACGTTCAAATAAAACACGACGTTATTGTGAACCAGTTATTCAGCATATTTACCGACGTCTTAAAGCAACGTAACAATGAAGAACCACGACGCAATTGTGAAGCAATTATTCAGGATATCACGTCGGGGAAGGATTAAGAACCGCCATGTAATTCAAAATAACACAACTCCAATCCCATAATACCGACGTCTAAAAAACGAGATATATAATCTGAACGTTAAAAAATACGACGTCATCATACATTTTCCACGTCGCAAGTTCTTTTATAAACGAAGAGGAACGAAATGAATTCCGACGGAAATTCATTATAACCGCCGTCTAATAACAATTAAACGACGTTATTTGTAATACGGCTCTCATCATAATCAACGCCGTCTATATGTTCTGTAATACGGCTCTCATTTATTTGGAACCGACGTTGTTTAGAAGTTCAACGTCGTCTATATTATTAAGTGCGTCGTGAGTAATGATGATAGATATAAATACAACGTCGACTATATAAATGCCACCGACGTTGTTTCGCATTTCAACGTCAACTGTATAAATACATACGTCGTAAATAATGACACTGACAACTATTTCCACGTCATCTTTTTTAGAAAAATCGAAGTGGAAAATTTATTTCACGACGGTTGTTTGTAAATAAGAGACGTAGTATATTTCAATAACGTCGTCTTCTCATGTATTTAAAGACGTCATATTTTTTCTTGTCGTGTAAATTATATTTAACGGCGTAAAATTTTAGTTGTCGTCGTTGTATGTATATCTTGCGGCCTTGTTCTTTTAACATGTGTCATATTTTTCCTTTTTAACGACAGTGATTTGTTTGAGTTGGTCGTCTATTCTCATCCTCGACTATTTTCTAGAACTTTAGCAGACTAAACACGTCTGTTTTTATTGTTTTCCGACGTTGTTTTATTTAACGTCTAATATTTATCGTCGTTGTTTGTTTCTGAAAATATGACGTATAAATTTTGTAATACGACTCTCATATATTTGTAACCGACGTTGTTTCGTTTTTCAACGTCTACTCAATAAATACATACGTCGTAAATAATGACACTGACAACTATTTCCACGTCATCTTTTATCGAAAAATCGAAGTGGAAAATTAATTTTACGACGGCTGTTTTTATATATGCGACGTAGTAGGTATCAATAACGTCGTCTTCTAATGTATTTAAAGACGTCAAATTTTTTATTGTCGTGAAAATGATATTTAACGGCGTCGTTTTTTTATTTCCGTCGTTGTATGTCTATCTTGCGGCCTTGTTCTCTTAATATGTGTCATATTTTTCCTTTTTAACGACGGTTTTTTTAGAGAGTTGGTCGTCTATTCTCATCCTCGACTGCTTTTTTAGATCTTTTTGCAGTACAAAGACGTCGTTTTGTATTTGTTGATGACGTTGTATATTTTAACAACGACGGTGATTTAGCGTCGTGGTATATGAGGGAAAAGATGACGGTGGATTCCACGACCATTGAAAAATCGAATACACGACGGTGATTTACCGTCGTCTTTTTGCTTTTTTGTAGTAGTGATTGTCCAATTTCATTGGCCAATCGATATTGGATTGAGCCCAAAACTTGGTCAACATCGTAATATGGTGGGAGGATTCATTTGGTGAGTTTTGAGTGAAATCCAATGGATAAAACTACGCAATACACCTACCACTCCGTTTACAGAACGAACTTCGTACGAACTTGAATTCTCCAATTTCATTGGCCAATCGATATCGGATTGAGCCCAAAACTTGGTCAACATCATAATATGGGGGGAGGAGTCATTTGGTGAATTTTGAGTGAAATCCTATCTCCAAAACCATGCAATACACCAACCGCTCCATTTGCACAACGAACTTCGTACGAAATTGAATTGTCCAATTTCAATGGCCAATCGACAACGTATCCAGCCCAAAACTTGGTCAACAACATAATATGGTAGGAGGAGTCATTTGGATATTTTTGAGTGAAATCTAATCCCCAAACCATGCAAAACCCTAACCACTCCATTTACAGAACGAACTTCGTACGAACTTGAATTGTCCAATTTCGTTGGCCAATCGATATCGAATTGAGCCCAAAACTTGGTCAACCTCATAATATGGCGCGAGTAGTCATTTGGGGAGTTTTGAGTGAAATCCATTCCCCAAAACCATGCAATACACCAACCACTCCAATTGCATAATGAACTTCGCACGAAATTGAATTGTCCAATTTCATTGGCCAATCGACAACGTATTGAGCCCAAAACTTGGTCAACAACATAATATGGTAGGAGGAGTCATTTGGAGATTTTTGAGTGAAATCGAATCCCCAAACCATGCAAAACCCTAACCACTCCATTTACATAACGAACTTCGTACGAACTTGAATTGTCCAATATCGTTGGCCAATCGATATCGAATTGAGCCCAAAACTTGGTCAACCTCATAATATGGTGCGAGTAGTCATTTGGTGAGTTTTGAGTGAAATCCATTCCCTAAAACCATGGAATACACCAACCACTCCAGTTGCATAACGAACTTCGCACGAAATTGAATTGTCCAATTTCGTTGGCCAATCGACAACGTATTGAGCCCAAAACTTGATCAACAACGTAATATGGTAGGAGGAGTCATTTGGAGATTTTTGAACGAAATCTAATCCCCAAAACCATGCAAAACCCTAACTACTCCATTTACAGAACGAACTTCGTATGAACTTGAATTGTCCACTTTCGTTGGCCAATCGATATCGGATTGAGCCCAAAACTTGGTCAAAATCATAATATGGTGGAAGGAGTCATTTGGTTAGTTTTGAGTGAAATCCAATCCCCAAAACTATCCAATACACCAACCACTCCATTTGCGTAACGAATTTCGCACGAACTTTAATACACCAACCAAGCCATTTCAGAACGAACTTCGTAGTACCTGAATTGTCCAATTTCAAGGACCAATCGATATCGGATTTAGTCCAAAATATGGGGAACATCATAATATTGTTGGAGGAGTCATTTGGTGGGTTTTGAGTGAAATCCAATTGCAAAAACTATGAAATACACCAACCACTCCATTAGAGAACAAACTTCGTACGAACCTGAATTGTCAGATTTCGTGGACCAATTGATATCGGATTGAGTCCAAAACTTGCGGAACATCATAATCTTGTGGGAGGAGTCATTTGGTGGGTTTTGAGAGAAATCCAATCTCTAGAACTATACAATACACCAACCACTGCATTTCATAACGAACTTCGTACGAACATGAATTGTTCGATTTCATGGACTAATCGATATCGGATTGAGTCCAAAAATTGGGGAACATCATAATATTGTGGGAGGAGGCATTTGGTGGGTTTTGAGTGAAATCCAATCTCTAGAACTTTACAATGCACCCACCACTCCATTTCATAACGAACTTCGTACGAACCTGAATTGTCCAAGTTCAAGGACCAAACGATATCCAATTGAGTCCAAATCATGGGGAACATCATAATATTGTTGGAGGAGTCATTTGGTGGGTTTTGAGTAAAATCTAATTGCAAAAACTACGAAATACACCAACCAGTCCATTCGAGAACAAACTTCGTACGAACATGAATAGTCCAATTTCTTGGACCAATCGATACCGAATTGAGCCCAAAAATTGGGCAACATCATAATAAGGTAGGGGGATTCATATAGTGAGTTTTGATTGAAATCCAGTGTCTAAACCTATGCAATACACCAACCACTCCATTTTAGAATGAACCTCGAAACGAACCTGAATTGTCCGATTTCATGGACCAATCGATATCGGATTGAGTCCAAAACTAGGGGAACAACATAACATTGTGGGAGGAGTCATTTGGTGGGTTTTGATTGAAATCCAATCTCTAGAACTGTACAATACACCAACCACTCCATTAGAGAACGAACTTCGTACGACCACGAATAGTCCAATTTGTTGGACCAATCGATATCGGATTGAGCCCAAAACTTGGGGAACATCATAATATGGTGGGAGGAGTCATATGGTGAGTTTTGAGCGAAATCCAATGTCTAAAACCATGCAATACACCAACCATTCTATTTCGTAATGAACTTCGTACGAACCTGAATTGCCCAATTTCATGAACCAATCGATATCGGATTGAGTCCAACACTTGGGAAACATCATAATGTTGTGAGAGGAGTTATTTTGTGAGTTTTGAGTGAAATCCAATTTCTAAAACTAGGCAATACACCAACCACTCCATTTCATAATGAACTTCGTACGAACCTTAATTGTCCGATTTCATGGACCAATCGACATAGGATTGAGTCCAAACGTGGGGAGCAACATAATATTGTGGGAGGACGCATTTCGTGGGTTTTGAGTGAAATCCAATCTCTGGAACTATACAATACAACAACCACTCCATTTCAGAATGAACTTCATACGAACCTGAATTGTCCAATTTCATGGACCAATCGATATCAGATTGATTCCAAAACTTGGGGAACATCATAATATTGGGTGGGAGGAGTCATTTGGTGAGTTCTGAATGAAATCCAACGGCTAAAACTGTGCAATACACCAACCACTCCATTTTCGAACGAACTACGTACTAACTTTAATTGTCCGATTTCATGGAACAATCGATGTCGGATTGTGTCCAAAACTTGGGGAACGTCATAATGTCGTGGGAGGAGTCATTTGGTGAGTTTTGAGTAAAATCCAATTGCCAAACTATGCCGTACACCAACCACTCCATTAGAGAACGAACTTCCAACAAACATGAATAGTCCAATATTTTGGACCAATCGATATCGGATTTAGCCCAAAACTTGGGGAACACCATAATATGGTTGGAGGCATCATTTGGTGAGTTTTGAGCGAAATCCAATTGCTAAAACTATGCAATACACCAACCACTCCATTTCAGAACGAACTTCATACAAACCTGAATTGTCCGATTTCATGGACCAATCGATATCGGATTCAGTCCAAAACTTGGGGAACATCATAATATTGTGGGAAGAGTCATTCGGTGGGTTTTGAGTGAAATCCAATCTCTAGAACTATACAAAACAACAAGTACTCCATTTCAGAATGAACTTCGTACGAACCTGAATTGAGCAATTTCAAGGACCAATCGATATCGGATTGAGTCCAAAACTTGGGGAACATCATAATGTTGTGGAAGGAGTCATTAGGTATGTTAACTATGCAAGACACCAACCACTCCATTTCCGAACGAACTTCGTACTAACCTTAATTGTCCGATTTCATGGACCAATCGATATCGGATTGAGTACAAAACTTCGGGAACATGATAATGTCGTGGGAGGAGTCATTTGGTGGGTTTTGAATGAAATCCAATTGCCAAAACTATGCAAAACACAAACCACTCCATTAGAGAATGAAATCGTACAAACATAAATAGTCCAATTTTTGGGACCAATCGATATCGGATTCAGCCCAAAACTGGGAGAACATCATAATATGGTGGGAGGAGTCATTTGGTGATTTTTGAGTCAAATCTAGCTGCTAAAACTGTGCAAAACACCAACCACTCCATTTCAGAATGAACTTCGTACGAACCCCAATTGTCTGATTTAATGGACCAATCGATATCGGATTGAGTCCAAAACTTGGGGAACATCATAATACGGTAAGAGGAGTCATATGGTGAGTTTTGAGCGAAATCCAATGTTTAAAACTATGCAATACACCAAACACTACATTTGAGAACGAACTTCGTACGAACCTGAATTGTTTGATTTCATGGACCAATCGCTACCGGATTGAGTCCAAAACTTGGGGAACTTCATAATATATGGTGGGATGAGTCATTTGGTGAGTTTTGAATGAAATCCAATGGCTAAAACTGGGCAATATACCAACCACTCTATTTTAGAACGAACTTCATACGAACTTGAATTGTCCAATTTCATGGACCAATCGAAATCAGATTGAGTCCAAGACTTGGGGAATATCATAATATGGTGGGAGGAGTCATATGGTGAGTTTTGAGCTAAATCCAATGTCTGAAACCATGCAATACACCAACCATTCTATTTCACAATGAACTTCGTACGAACCTGAATTGTCCAATTTCATGAACCAATCTATATCGGATTGAGTCCAACACTTGGGAAACATCATAATGTTGTGAGAGGAGTTATTTTTTGAGTTTTGAGTGAAATCCAATTTCTAAAACTAGGCAATACACCAACCACTCCATTTCATAATGAACTTCGTACGAACATTAATTGTCCGAGTTCATGGACCAATCGACATAGGATTGAGTCCAAAACGTGGGGAGCATCATAATATTGTGGGAGGACGCATTTCGTGGGTTTTGAGTGAAATCCAATCTTTAGAACTATACAATCACGAACCACTCCATTTGAGAACGAACTTTGATGCGAACCTGAATTGTCCAATTTCAAGGACCAATCGATATCTGATTGACTCCAAAACTTAGGGAACATCATAATGTTGTGGGCGGAGTCATTTGGTGAGTTTTGAGTGAAATCCAACTACCAAAACTATGCAATACACCAACCACTCCATTTTTGAATGAACTTCATACGATCCTAAATTGTCCCATTTTGTGGACCAATCGATATTGGATTGAGTCCTAAACATGGGGAACATCATAATATATGGTGGGAGGAGTCGTTTGGGGAGTTTTGAATGAAATCCAATGGCTAAAACTGTGAAATACACCAACTACTCCATTTCAGAACGAACTTTGTACGAACCTAAATTGTCCAATTTCAAGCACCAATCGATATCGGATTGAGTCCAAAACTTGGGTAACATCATAATACAGTGTGAGGAGTCATTTCTTGAGTTTTGAGTGAAATCCAATTGCCAAAACTATGCAATACTCCAACCACTCCATTAGAGAACGAACTTCGGACGAGCATGATAGTCCAATTTCTTGGACAAATCGATATCGGATTGAGCACAAAACTTGGGGAACATCATAATATGGTGGGAGGAGTCATTTGGTGAGTTTTGAGCGAAATCCAATGGCCAAAAGAATCCAATACACCAACCACTCCATTTCAGAACGAAGTTCATACGAACCTGAATTGTCCGATTTCATGGACTAATCAATATCAGATTGAGTCAAAAACTTGGGGAAATATTGCGGGAGGAGTCATTTGGTGGGTTTTGAGTGAAATCCAATCTCTAGAACTATACAATAAACCAACCGATCCATTTCAGAACAAACTTCGTACGAACTTGAATTGTCCAATTTCAACGGCCAATTGATATCGGATTGAGCCCAAAACTTAGGGAACATCATAATATGGTGGTAGGAGTCATTTGGTGAGTTTTGAGTGAAATTCAATTGCCAAAACTATGCAATACACCAAACACTCCATTTCAGAACGAACTTCGTACGATCCTGAATTGTCCTATGTTGTGGACCAATCGATATCGGATTGAGTCCTAAACTTCGGGAATATCATAATATATGGTGGGAGGAGTCGTTTGGTGAGTTTTGAATAAAATCCAATGGCTAAAACTGTGCAATACACCAACCACTCCATTTCAGAACGAACTTCATACGAACATGAATTGTCCAATTTCAGGGACCAATCGATATCGGATTGAGTCCCAAACATGGGGAACATCATAATATAGTGTGAGGAGTCACTTGGTGGGTTTTGAGTGAAATCCAATCTCTAGAACTATACAATATACCAACCAATCCATTTCAGAACGAACTTTGTACAAACCTAAATTGTCCAATTTCAAGGACCAATCGATATCGGATTTACTCCAAAACTTAGGGAACATCAAAATGTTGTGGGAGAAGTCATTTGGTGGGTTTTGAGTGAAATTCAATCTCTAGAACTATACAATATACCAACCACTCCATTTCAGAACAAACTTCGAACGAACCTGAATTGTCCAATTTCATGGACCAATCGATATCGGATTGAGTCCAAAACTTGGGGAACATCATAATGTTGTGGGAGGAGTCATTTGGTGGGTTTTGAGTGAAATCCAATTGCCAAAACTATGCAATACTCCAACCACTCCAGGAGAAAACGATCTTCGTACGAACCTGAATAGTCCAATTTCTTGGACAAATCGATATCGAATTGAGATCAAAACTTTGGGAACGTCATAATATGGTGGGAGGAGTCATTTGGTGAGTTTTGAGTGAAATCCAATGGCCAAAAGAATCCAATACACCAACCACTCCATTTTGGAACGAAGTTCACATGAACCTGAATTTTCCGGTTTCATGGACCAATCGATATCCGATTGAGTCCATAACTTGGGGAACATCATAATATTGCGGGAAGAGTCATTTGGTGGGTTTTGAGTGAAATCCAATCTCTATAACTATACAATACACTAACCACTCCATTTCTGAACGAACTTCATACGAACCTGAATTGAACAATTTCATGGACCAATCGATATCGGATTGAGTCCATAACTTGGCGAACATCATAATATTGCGGGAGGAGTCATTTGGTGAGTTTTGAGTGAAATCCAATTGCCAAAACTATGCAATACACCAACCATTCCATTTCAGAACAAACTTCGTACGATACTGAATTGTCCTATTTCATAGACCAATCGATATCGGGTTGAGTCCAAAACTTGGGGAAATCAGAATGTTGTGGGAGTCATTCGGTGAGTTTTTAGTGAAATCCAATTGCCAAAACTATGCAATACTGCAACCACTCCATTAGAGAACGAACTTCGTACGAACATGAATAGTCCAATTTAATAGTCCAATTTCTTAGACCAATCAATATCGGATTAAGCCCAAAACTTGGGGAACATCATAATATTGTGGGAGGAGTCAGTTGGTGAGTTTTGAATGAAATCCAATGGCTAAAACAATGCAATACACCAACCACACCATTTCGGAACGAACTTCATACGAACTTGAATTGTCCGATTTTATGCACCAATCGATATCGGATTGAGTCCAAAACTTGGGGAACATCATAATATTGCGGGACGAGTCATTTGGTGGGTTTTGAGTGAAATCCAATCTCTAGAACTACACAATACACCAACCACTCCATTTCAGAACGAACTTCGTATGAACCTAAATTGTCCAATTTCATGGACCAATCGATATCGGATTGACTTGGGGAACATCATAAATTTGGTGGGAGGAGTCATTTGGTGAGTTTTGAATGAAATCCAATGGCTAAAACTGTATAATACACCAACCATGCCGTGTCAGAACGAACTTCATAGGAACCTGAATTGTCCAATTTCATGGACCAATCGATATCGGATTGAGTCCAAAAATTGGGGAACATCATAATGTTGTGGGAGGAGTAGTTTGGTGAGTTTTGAGTGAAATCCAATTGCCAAAACTGTGCAATACACTAACCACTCCATTTCAGAACGAACTTCATACGAACCTGAATTGTCCGATTTCGTGGACCAATCGATATTGGATTGAGTCCAAAACTTGGGGAACATCATAATATTGCGGGAAGAGTCATTTAGTGGGTTTTGAGTGAAATCCAATCTCTAGAACTATACAATACACCAACCACTCCATTTCAGAACGAACTTCGTACGAACCTGAATTGTCCAATTTCATGTACCAATCGATATTGGATTGAGTTCAAAACTTGGGGAACATCATAATGTTGTGGGAGGAGTCATTTGGTGAGTTTTGAGTGAAATCCAACTGCCAAAACTATGCATTACACCAACCACTCCACTTCATAATGAACTTCGTACAAACCTGAATTGTCCTGTTTCATGGACCAATAGATATCGGATTGAGTCCAAAAATTTCGGTACATCATAATGTTGTGGGAGTCATTTTGTGAGTTTTTAGTGAAATCCAGTTGCCAAAACTGTGCAATACTCCAACCGCCCCACTAGAGAACGAACTTCGTACAAACATGAGTAGTCCAATTTCTTGGACCAATCGATATCGGATTGAGCCCAAAACTTGGGGAACATCATAATATATGGTGGGAGGAGTCATTTGGTGAGTTTTGAATGAAATCCAATGGCTAAAACTGCGCAATACACCGACCACTCCGTTTCAGAACGAACTTCATACGAACCTGAATTGTCCAATTTCATGGACCAATCGATGTCGGATTGAGTCCAAAACTTGAGGAACATCATAATGTTGTGGGAGGAGTCATTTGGTGAGTTTTGAGTGAAATCCAACTTTCAAAACTATGCAATACACCAACCACTCCATTTTAGAATGAACTTCATACGAACCTGAATTGTACGATTTCATGGACCAATCGATATTGGATTGAGTCCAAAACTTGGGGAACATCATAATATTGTGGGAGGAGTCATTTGGTGGTTTTTGAGCGAAATCCAATCTCCATAACTGTACAATACATCAACCACTCCATTTCAGAACGAACTTCGTATGAACCTGAATTGTCCAATTTCTGGGACCAATAGATATTGAATTGAGTAAAAACTTGGGGAACATCATAATATAGTGGGAGGAGTCGTTTGGTGGGTTTTGAGTGAAATCCAATCCATAGAACAATGTTGTACAGCAACCACTCCATTTCAAAACGAACTTCGTACGAACCTAACTTTTTACCCCATAAAAAGTTGCCTTTTAGCCACTTTTACATACCCTAATTATTTTGGACGAATTTCACGACCCTAGATCTCACTTCTTGGTTATTCTCTCCTTTCATGCACACTAAAACCCTAGCCGTCCATTTATTTCCGCCATGAAGACTGAGCGCAAGAGGTGGTTCTTGGAGAAGTTCAACATCAGAATTGGTTCAAGGGTTTCCTCTCATGAATTTATTTTCACTCATGTTGTTTATTTTTGTTTTTATCTCTGTGAACATGATGTGTAACTAAATTCATAGCTAGGGATTTCAATGTAGCCTTGCAACATTGATCCATGTTTCTAAGTTAAAGTATTCAGTTCATCAATCTGCTTCTTGTTTTATTCACTAAATCTATTGTTCCATTTGTTTGTCAATTTTAATGTTTGATCAGAGAAGGTTATAATAAACATCATGTTTAATCTTGGTAGACATGTGAATGAATGAAGAGAATGCTATGCAAACATCCTGCCGTGTATTTTCTTTGGTTCTTTAACGTTTTCTTGCATGCATTAGACTCTTAACTTGGAACCAAAGTTGAACATCCCAATTAGGTTGCAGATTAGGAGAATTTGATCAAAACCACACATCATATGGCTGATCATATATATGTAAAACGAACTCTGGAAACAGGTTGGTAGTTGAATATGGTTTAATTTAATAAACATGGAATTAGTTTTGCAATGGTGAATTCGAAATCCCTGGTCTCATCCCTATTCTTTCTACATCAATATATCATTCACTACTACATTCTTTTTGCATTTTAAGTTATTTTTCATTTACAACACAAAAACTACTTTCAAATTGTCACTTTCATTTTTAGTTAGGGTTCTTTCAAACTAGTAATTTATAGAGGTCCAATCGGTCCCTGTGGTTCGACACCCTTACTTGTACCACAATACTAACCATATATTGGCACTTGGAAGGAACACAACAAGTTTTTGGCGTTGTTGCCGGGGACTGATTTCAGTCCTCTATAATTGCTTGCTCTTAAACCCTAATTTCATTTTATTTTTGTTTCTAAGGTAGTATATGTCAGATACACTTGCTGAGATAGGCCAAAGACTTGAAGAGTTAAAGAGCAACACTTTTGAGAATTCTGTATCACCTAGTGCCCAGACTAGCAGTGTAGAAGAGCACAATAGTTCTTCTAGCCCAGCAAGTGTAGATTCTTTCGATAACTCTAATTCTGACAGAGAAGAAGAGATGGCTGACAATAACGATGAAAACCGAGCTTTGGAAGATTATGCTCAACCGGTTATACCAAATTCACCTTCTTGCTGCATACTAAAGCTTGAAATTATGATCTCAAATCTTCACATTTTCACATGCTTCCTTCTTTCTATGGTTTACCTAACGAAGATCCATTAGCCCATATTAAGGAATTCTACAATGTTGTAAGTGGTTTACCTTTGTAGGGAGTGAGTGAAGCAAATTTGAGGATGAGGGTTTTTCCTTATACATTGAAAGATAGAGCAAAGAATTCGCTAATGACTTTAGCACCTCGTTCGCTCACCACTTGGGATGCCATAGCTAAGAAATTTTTGGAGAAGTTTTTCTCTACTCAAAAGACAGCTACTTTGAGAGGGCAAATCTTCAACTTTAAACAAGATGATGGAGAACCTTTGAATGGATGTTGGGAGCGTTTCAAAGGGCTGTTGCTACAATGTCCACATCATGGGTTACCTCTTTACTTACAAATGAAAATTTTTTATGACGGACTAACCCAAACATGTCAATCAACTGTTGATAATGCAGCAGGTGGAGCTTTGAAGAAAAAAAATGCTCAAGAGTCATATAACATTTATGAGATGTTGGGATCTAATGCTCAACACAAAGATACAAGAGGTAAATGAGTTGGAGTGTATAAAATGAGTTCTAATAATGATTTTTTCTTGCAGGTGGCTAGTTTGGAAAAGAAGCTCGATTCTATACTCAATATGGTGCCTAAGATAGCTGAGGTGTGTGCCATTTGCAACATACCAGGTCATCCTACTTATCAATGCTCGGCTAGTGAGGCTTATCCCGAATTCGTTCAAGAGCAAGTGAATCTCATGAATTCTTACAATCAGAGGCCGAGAAATGACCCGTTCTCTAATACATATAACCCTGGTTGGAGAGATCATCCCAATCTCTCATGGAAGAATAACAATCAATTTCAAAATTTCCAACCAAAGCCTGCCACTACGCTTGAAGATACGGTCAAAATGCTAGCTCAAAACACCGTTCAATTCCAGCAAACTACCAATAGTACTCTCCAACAACATTCAGCTGCTCTAACCAAAATGGAGACACAATTAGGTCAGATTGTTGATGCTTTGAGTCAAAGAGAACCCGGGAAATTTTCAAGCCAACCGGTGATACTTCAAAGGAACCAAGAGCAAGCCAAAGCGGTCATAACACTTAGAAGTGGTAAGGTTATTAATAATGGAGTTGGCAATGAAGTTACTAATGAATCTGATCATGTGAATGCAGGTCCCACTCAAGAAGAGAATGAGAAACCGAATGACGATACAAGCAATGCCACTTCTTCGTATGAAGCTCCAAATTTTCACAAGGCTGAAAAACCTTACACTCCTCCAATCCCATTTCCTGGAAGACTTGCCAAAAGCAAGCAGGATAAGTCATTTAAAGAAATTTTTGATATTTTAAATATAGTGAATGTTAATTTACCTTTGCTTGATGTCATTAGGAATATGCCAACGTATGAGAAATTTTTCAAGGAGCTAAACACTTATAAGAGGAAGTATGGACCTAATGAGACGGTGATGGTGTCTGAAAATGTGAGTGCTGTGCTTCAAAGAAAATGTGAGAAGGTGATGGTGTCTGAAAATGTGAGTGCTGTCCATCACATTTAAAATATGCTTACCTAGCTGAGTTTGAAACTCTCCCAGTTATCATAGCATCTGACCTCACCCCTTTGGAAGAAGATAAGCTAATTAAGGTGCTAAAAGAGTTCAAATCAGCCATTGGTTGGTCTATTGCAGATATCAAGGGAATAAGCCCTACCATGTGCATGCATCGAATTTTATTGGATGAGGGAAAGAAACCAACTCGTGAACCACAAAGAAGGCTCAATCCACACATGAAGGAAGTAGTGAGAGCTGAACTGTTGAAGTTGCTAGATGTGGGTATCATATACCCGATTTCTGATAGCAAATGGATCAGCGCTGAGTGCCTAAGAGGATTGGAATCACAGTGGTAAAAAATGAGCATAAAGAGCTTGTTCAAACGAGACCTGTAGCTAGTTGGCGTGTTTGCACCGATTACAAGAAGTTGAATTCGGACACTAGAAAAGATTATTTTCCTATGCCTTTTATTGATCAAATGCTTGAGCAATTAGCTGGTCACGCATATTATTGTTTTCTTGACGGATATTCAGGTTATAATCAAATTGCGATTGCTCCGGAAGATCAAGAGAAGACTACATTCGCCTGTCCTTCTGGCACTTTTGCATATAGGAGGATGCCTTTTGGCCTTTGCAATGCCCCAGCAATATCCAAAGATGTATGCTGGCAATCTTTTCAGATATGATTGAGAGATTTATTGAGGTATTCATGGACGATTTTTCAGTTTTTGGTTCTTCTTTTGATAAGTATCTTAACCATCTTTCTCTAGTGCTTCAAAGATGTCAGGAAACAAATTTGATTCTCAATTGGGAAAAGTGTCAATTTATGGTGAAACAAGGTGTTGTGTTAGGGCATGTAATATCCAGCAAGGGTATTGAAGTTGACAAAGCAAAAATTGAAATCATCTCAAATATGGCAGCCCCTGCTTCAGTGAAGGGAGTGAGAAGCTTTCTAGGACATGCTGGTTTTTATCGTCATTTCATTAAAGATTTTTCTAAGATCACTTATCCATTGTGAAATCTTTTGGCCAAAGATGTTGTATTTCACTTCAATAAAGATTGTATGAATGCATTTAATACCTTGAAATGTGAACTAACCTCTGCCCCTGTCATTAAGGCACCAGATTGGTCTTTGCCTTTTGAGCTAATATGTGATGCCTCTAACTATGCTATTGGTGCTGTTTTAGGTCGAAGAGTAAATAAGCTGCCACACGTAAACTACTATGCAAGTCGGACATTAAACGATGCTCAACTCAATTACTCTACAACTGAGAAGGAGTTGCTTGCTGTTGTTTTTGCTTTAGAGAAATTTTGTTCATATCTTGTTGGCTCTAAAGTTATTGTTTACTCTAATCATGCAGCTCTTAGGTTTTTGTTGACCAAGAAAGATGCTAAACCACGTTCGATCAGATGGATACTCTTATTACAAGAGTTTGACCTAGAAATTCGAGACAAGAAAGGGAGTGAAAATGTTGTTGTTGATCACTTGTCGTGCCTTGTTGATGAAAACCATGGAGATGGACAAATTTTGCCTCTCAACGAATCATTCTCGGATGAACAACTCTTTGTCATTCAAGATAAAGAGCCATGGTATGCTGATTTTGTCAATTATCTTGCTTCTGGTGTAATTAGAGATGATTTGACTTTTCAGGAGAGAAAGAAGTTCTTTTCAATGGTGAAACACTACATGTGGGATGAGCCCTAGTTGTTCAAGTATTGCCCTGACCAAATCATTCGAAGATGTGTTCCGAAGAGTGAGCAGTAAAGCATACTAACATTCAGTCATGCATTGGCATGCAGAGGTCATTTCAGTGCCAAAAAGACAACTTTAAAAGTTTTATTATCTGGTTTCTTTTGGCCTACATTGTTTAAAGATGCTTTTGATTTTTGCTCTAAGTGTGATAGGTGTCAGAAAATGGGGAGCATCAGTCGCAGGAATGAAATGCCATTAAACAACATTTTAGTGGTAAAGCTGTTTGATGTGTGGAGAATTGACTTCATGGGACCATTCCCATCTTCTTTTGGATACATATACATACTAGTGGCAGTAGATTATGTATCAAAATGGGTTGAGGCAACAGCTACACGAACTAATGATCACAAAGTTGTTTTGAATTTTCTCAAAGATATGATTTTCACTAGGTTTGGAACTCCGAGAGCTATCATTAGCGATGGTGGCAGTCACTTCTGCAACAAACCTTTCGAGGCATTGATGAAGAAGTACAATATCAAACATAAAGTGGCAACTCTATACCATCCTCAAACCTCTGGACAAGTGGAAATCAGCAATAGAGAAATAAAGAACATCTTGATGAAAATCGTCAGCCCTACAAGGAAGGATTGGTCACTAAGGTTGAATGATGCACTTTGGGCGTATCAAACAGCATACAAGACCCTAATTGGAATGAGCCCTTATCGACTAGTTTTTGGAAAGGCATGTCATCTGCCAATGGAGCTCGAGCATAGTGCATATTGGGCCATAAAGAAGTTCAATTTTGATATCAAAGAAGCTGGTACAGTGAGGAAGCTCCAACTCAATGAGTTGGAAGAGCTCAGAAATGAATTATATGAGAATACAAGGATCTACAAAGAACGAACCAAGCTCTACCATGACAAAGAAATTCTTAGGAAGTAGTTTCAACCAGGTATGAAAGTACTTTTGTATGACTCAAGTTTGTGACTTTTTCCAGGTAAATTGAAGTCTAGATGGGTTGGACCATTCAAAGTGCTTCAAGTATTTCCCCATGGAGCTATGGAGATAGAGAACATCAAGAATGGCACCCGTTTTAAGGTCAATAGATAGCGTTTGAAGCCTTATTTGGAGAATGTTTCACAGGAGCAGGTTTGTGTAGTTATAGATTCTCTTGAGTTTATGACAACTTAGACACACTACCATGTCTTGCCTAGACATTAAATAAAGCCCTTGCTAGGAGGCAACCTAGCTGGGTTTGTGTTCTTTCCTTTTATTTGTGTTAGTTTTTTGTTTTTATTTTATTTCATTCCATGCACACTGTGGCAATTTGCATTGCATCCATTCCATTCTTTTTTTTTTAAAGCATCGAGGACAATGCTTAGTTTAGGTTTGGGGGTGTGGGATTTTCGTTCGTTTTTAGTTTTGGTTATAGTTTGCTTTTGCTTACTAATGTGAATGTATATGACGGCTATGGTTTACAATGAGGACTACTGTGTTGTCATAAAAAGTTCATATCATATCTTCTTCTTTTTTTTTCAAATTTGTTACTCTTGGAATCATGGTGGTTAAAGTATCATGCTTAAATTCTGGAAGAAGAATTGTGGAGACTACCCTAGTGAGTGATTTTGAGCCTATTTACTTCTTTGAGAGGGTTTAAAGTGTTTGTACTCCTATCTTTTTGCTTCAATTTCATTTCAAATGATCTCATTATTTTTGTTTGATTGAATGCTAAGAATTGTTCGCTTTCGCAGATACCCTGTGCTTGGTAACACTCATGAATGAACTCATTGAGACGATGTTAGGCTATGCATGTCTTAACCACCAAAATGCCTAATTTCTTACCTTTATGTGTGTGCCATCACCCTATTTTGAAGCCAATCATTTTTAGCCATTTTCTTTTCTCACATTTTTTTCCCCACATCCTTTTATCTCAATATGAGATATTTAGCCCATTATAGCTATGCCCTATAGTTTGGGGAATACCAAAGTGATGAAGACAAAGATAATTCGAGCTCTACATCAAGAAAGTGGCATGTACCGAGGTATGTGTGCTGAAATTGTGGAAAAAAGAAACAAAGTTTTAGAAAAAGAATCAAAGAGGATGTAATTTCTAAATCCTTCCATTATCGCATGGGTCCTGGATGCCACGAACAAACAACAAAGATCAATTCAAGAGGAGAGCTAGCTGCTTTCACAAGGAAGACACTTTGGTATGTCCCAAGCTTTAGTATTTCCTATCCTTTCTTTCATAGCCCTGACCTAAGCCTTTCATTACAAACCTTGTGAAAGACCTAGCTGATCTTTGAGGATGTATTCATGGGTGCTCCTAAGTATGTGTGCTATCCATATTCTTAGTGTTTGATTCCTTTCATGAGATCTATCCAGAAAGTGTGCTTTTATTTCATATTTCATATGTGAGGATTTTGATTCCCTTTTAAATAACTTCACTCACATATGTTTCAGGAGAGACCACACCTTAGGATCTGAGTGAAAATTTGAGTGATATCAGTGAGGACTAGAGTTGAGGCGATTTCTATCTTTGGCATTTGAGTATGGTGTCTTTGTAGTCATGGGATATGGAGTAATTATTTTTTTTACACTATACTCATGATATGATTCTTTGAAGTGGCAGACTAGTAGTTCGAATGTATGACTAAGCTTTCATTGGTTCTTATTAGTTTGCTATAAGTATGCTTTAACCAATTTGCTTGCAAGTATGCAGATGTTTGCGGGCGTCATCACTGTAAACCTTCAAGAGACACAACTCCTCCTACTAGGGGCACCTAGGGGTTTAAAGGCTTGTTGCACATGCTCAGTTCAATCGTTTAACCAGCGAAAGTGGTCTAGTTAGATTTTATTGTCCTATGTGTTTTTAGTTTCAGTTGGGCTCGAGGACTAGCAAAAATCAATACACCAACCACTCCATTAGAGAACGAACTTCATACAAACATGAATAGTCCAATTTCTTAGACCAATCGATATCGGATTGGGCCCAAAACTTGGGGAACATCATAATATGGTGGGAGGACTTATTTGGTGAGTTTTGAGTGAAATCCAATCGCTAAAACCAAGCAATATACCAACCACTGCATTAAAGGAACGAACATCGTACGAACTTGAATTGTCCAATTTCATTGGCCAATCAATATCGGATTGAGCCCAAAACTTGGTCAACATCATAATATGGTGGGAGGAGTCATTTCGCTCAAAATCCAAGGGCTAAAACTATGCAGTACACCAACCACTCCATTTCAGAACGAACTTCGTACGAACCTGAATTGTCCAATTTCATTGACCAATCGATATCGGATTGAGTCCAAAACTTGGGAAACATAACAATATTGTGGGAGGAGTCATTTGGTGGGCTTAGAATGAAATCCAATCTCCAGAACTATACAACACACCAAACACTCCATTTCAGAATGAACTTCATACAAATCTAAATTGTCCAATTTCATGGACCAATCGATATAGGATTGAGTCCAAAACTTGGGGAACATCATAAAACAGTGGGAGAAGTCATTTGGTGGGTTTTGAGTGAAATCCAATCTCCAGAATGATGCAATACACCAACCACTTCATTTCAGAACGAACTTCGTACGAACCTGAATTATCCAATTTCATGGACCAATCGAAATCGGATTGAGTCCAAAACTTGGGGAACATCATAATATGGTGGGAGGAGTCATTTGGTGAGTTTTGAGTCAAATCCAACGGCAAAAACCATGCAATACACCAACCACTACATTTTATAACGAACTTCGTACGAACCTGAATTGTCCAATTTCAGGGACCAATCGACACCGGATTGAGTCCAAAACTGGGGAAAAATCATAATATGGTGGGAGGAGTCATTTGGTGGGTTTGAATGAAATCCAACCACTAGAACTATGCAATACACTAACCAATCCATTTCAGAATGAATTTCGTAAGAACCTTAATTGTCCAATTTCATGGACCAATCGACATCGGATTGAGTCCGAAACTTGGGGAACATCATCATATTGTGGGAGTTGTCATTTGGCGAGTTTTGTATGAAATTCAATTGTCAAAACTATGCACTACACCAACCACTCCATTTCAGAATAAACTTCGTACGAACCTGAATTGTCTGATTTCATGGACCAATCAACATCACATTGAGTCCGAAACTTGGGGAACATCATAATATTGTCGGAGTTGTCAAATGGTGGGTTTTGAGCGAAATCCAATTGCCAAAACTATACAATATACCAACCACACCATTTCAGAACGAACTTCGTACGAACCTGAATTGTCCAATTTCATGGACCAATTGATATCGGATTGAGTCCAAAACTTGAGGAACATCATAATATGGTGAGAGGAGTCATTTGATGAGTTTTGAGTCAAATCCAACAGCAAAAACCATGCAATACACCAACCACTACATTTCATAACGACCTTCGTTCGAACCTGAATTGTCCAATTTCATGAACCAATCGATATCGGATTGAGTCCAAAACTTGGGGAACATCAAAATATAGTGTGAGTAGTCATTTGGTGGCTTTTGAGTGAAATCTAATCTCGAGAACTATGCAATACACCAACCACTCCATTTCATAACAAACTTCGTATGAACCTGAATTGTTCGATTTCATGGACCAATCGATATCTGATTGAGTCCAAAACTTGGGAAACATCATAATATAGTGGGAGGAGTATTTTGGTGGGGTTAGTACGAACCTGAATTGTCCAATTTCATGGGCCAAACGATATGGAATTGAGTCCAAAACTTAGGAAACATCATAATATGGTGGGAGGAGTCATACGGTGAGTTTTGAGCGAAATTCAGTGGCTAAAACTATGCAATACACCAACCACTCCATTTCAGAACGCACTTCGTACGAACCTGAATTGTCCGATTTCATGGACCAATCGATATCGGATTGAGTCCAAAACTTAGGGAACATCATAATATTGTGGGAGGAGTCATTTGGTGGGTTTTGAGTGAAATCCAATCTCTAGAACTATGCAATACACCGACCACTCAATTTCAGAACGAACTTCGTACGAACCTGAATTGTCCACTTTCATGGACCAATCAATATTGGATTGAGTCCAAACCCTGGGGAACAACGTAATATGGAGGGTTTTCAGAAAAATCCATTCTCTATAACTATACACTATACCAACCACTCCATTTCAGAATGAACTTCGTAGGAACCTGAATTGTCCAATTTCATGGACCAAACGATATCGGATTGAGTCCAAAACTTGGGGAAAATCATAATGTTGTGGGAAGAGTCATTTGGTGAGTTTTGAGTGAAATCCAATTTGCCAAAACTATGTAGTACACTAACCATTCCATTTCAGAACAAATTTCTTATGAACCTGAATAGTCCGATGTCATGGACCAATCGATATCGGCTGAGTCCAAAACTTGGGGAACATCATAATATTGCGGGAAGAGTCATTTGGTGGGTTTTGAGTGAAATCCAATCTCTAGAACTATGCAATACGGCGACCACTCAATTTCAGAACGAACTCCGTACGAACCTGAATTGTCCACTTTCATAGACCAATCAATATTGGATTGAGTCCAAACCTTAGGGAACAACATAATGTTGTGGGAGGAGTCATTTGGTGAGTTTTGAGTGAAATTCAATTGTCAAAACTATGCAATACACCAACCACCCCATTTCAGAACGAACTTCGTACTAACCTGAATTGTCCGATTTCATGGACCAATCGATATCGGATGAAGTCCAAAACTTAGGGAACATCATAATGTTGTGGGACTCATTTGGTGAGTTTTGAGTGAAATCCAATTGCCAAAACTATAGAATACACCAACCACTCCATTAGAGAACGAACTTCGTACGAACATGAATAGTCCAATTTCTCCGACCAATCGATATCAGATTGAGCCGAAAACTTGGGGAACAACATAATATGGTGGGAGGAGTCATTTGGTAAGTTTTGAGCGAAATTCAATGGCTAAAACAATGAAATAGACCAATCACAACATTTCAGAATGCACCTCGTACGAACCTGAATTGTCTGATTTCATGGAACAATTGATATCGGATTGAGTCCAAAACTTGGGGAACATCATAATATAGTGGGAGGAGTCATTTGATGGGGTTTGAATGAACTCCAATATCTAGAACAATACAATACACCAACCACCCCATTTCAGAACGAACTTCCTATGAACCTGAATTGTCCAATTTCAGGGACCGATTGATATCGAATTGAGTCCAAAACTTGGAAAACATCATAATATGGTGGGACGAGTCACATGGTGAGTTTTGAGTGAAATCCAATGGCTAAAACTATGCAATACACCAACCACACCATTTCAGAACGCACTTCGTACGAACCTGAATTGTCCGATTTCATGGACCAATCGATATCGGATTGAGTCAAAAACTTGGGGAACATCATAACGTTGTGGGAAGAGTCATTTCGTGAGTTTTAAGTGAAATCCAATTGCCAAAACTATGCAATACACCAACTACTCCATTTCAGAACAAACTTCAGGCGAAACAGAATTGTCCGATTTCATGGACCAATCGATATCGTATTCAGTCCAAAACTTGGGGAACATCATAATGTTGTGGGAGGAGTCATTTCGTGAGTTTTGACTGAAATCTAATTGCCAAAACTATGCAATACACCAACCACTCCATTTCAGTACGAACTTCATGCGTAACAGAATTGTCCAATTTCATGGACCAATCGGTATCGTATTCTGTCCAAAACTTGGGGAACATCATAATATAATGGGAGTTGTCTTTCGGAGAGTTTTGGGTGAAATCCAATTGCCAAAACTATGCAATACACCAACCATACCATTTCAGAACGAACTTCGTACGAACTTGAATTGTCCGATTTCATGGACCAATCGATATCGGATTGAGTCCAAAACTTGGGGAACATCATAATATTGCGGGAGGAGTCATTTGGTGGGTTTTGAGTTTAATCCAATATCTAGAACTATACTATACACCAACCACTTTATTTCAGAACGAACTTCATACGAACCTGAATTGTCTAATTCCATGGACCAATCGATAGCGGATTGAGTCCAAACCTTGGGGAACATCATAATTTGGTGGGAAGAGTCTTTTGGTGAGTTTGGAGTCAAATCCAATGACTAAAACCATGCAATACACCAACCACTCCATTTCATCACGAACTATGTTCGAACCTGAATTGCCCAATTTTATGGACCAATCGATATCGGATTGAGTCCAAAACTTGGGGAACATCATAATATAGTGTGAGTAGTCATTTGGTGGCTTTTGAGTGAAATCCAATATGTAGAACTATGCAATACACCGACCACTCAATTTCAGAACGAACTTCGTACGAACCTGAATTGTCCACTTTCATGGACCAATCAATATTGGATTGAGTCCAAACCCTGGGGAACAACGTAATATGGAGGGTTTTCAGAAAAATCCAATCTCTAGAACTATACACTATACCAACCACTCCATTTCAGAATGAACTTCGTAGGAACCTGAACTGTCCAATTTCATGGACCAAACGATATCGGATTGAGTCCAAAACTTGGGGAACATCATAATATTGTGGGAGGAGTCATTTTTTGGGTTTTGAGTGAAATCAAATTTTCCAAAACTATAAGGTACACTAACCACTCCATTTTAGAACAAATTTCTTATGAACCTGAATATTCCGATGTAATGGACCAATCGATATCGGTTGAGTCCAAAACTTGGGGAACATGATAATATAGTGGGAGGAATCATTTGGTGGGTTTTGAGTGAAATAAAATCTCTAGAACTATACAATACGCCAACCACTCCATTTCAGAACGAACTTCGAACGAACCTGAATTGTCCAATTTCATGGACCAATCGAAATCGAATTGAGTCCAAAACTTGGGGAACATCATAATATTGTGGGAGGAGTCATTTGTTGGGTTTTGAGGGAAATCCAATCTCTAGAACTATAAAATACACCAACCACTCTATTTCAGAACGAAGTTCGTACGAACCTGAATTGTCCAATTTCACTAACCAATCTATTTCGGATTGAGTCCAAACCTTGGGGAACATCATCATATTCTGGGAGGAGTCATTTGGTGGGTTTTGAATGAAATCCAATCTCAAGAACTATGTAATATACCAACAACACCATTTCAGAAGGAACTTCGTACGAACCTTAATTGTTCAATTTCATGGACCAATCGACATCGGATTGAGTCCGAACCTTGGGGAACATCGTAATATTGTGGGTGTTGTCATTTGGTGAGTTTTGAGTGAAATCCAATTGTCAAAACTATGCACTACACCAACCACTCCATTTAAGAAAGAACTTCGTACGAACCTGAATTGTTTGATTTCATGGACCAATCGATATCGGATTGAGTCCGAAACTTGGGGAACATCATAATGTTGTTGGAGGAGTCATTTGGTGGGTTTTGAGTTATATCCAATTGCCAAAACTATGCGATACACCAACTGCGATACACCAACCGCGCCATTAGAGAACGAACTTCGTACGAACATGAATAGTCCAATTTCGTGGACCAATCGATATCGGATTGTGCCCAAAACCTGGGGAACATCATAATACTGTTTGAGGAGTCATTTGGTGGGCTTTAAATGAAATCCAATCTCTAGAACTATGCAATATACCAACCACTCCATTTCAGAACGAACTTCATATGAACTTTAATTGTCCATTTTCATTGACCAATCTACATCGGATTGAGTCCAAAACTTGGGGAAAATCATAATAGTATGGAAGGATTTATTTTGTGGGTTTCGAGTGAAATCCAACCCCTAGAACTATACAATACACCAACCACTCCATTTCAGAACGAACTTCGTACGAACCTGAATTGTCCAAGTCCATGGACCAATCGACATCGGATTGAGTCCAAAACTTGGGGAACATCATAATATTGTGGGAGGAGTCATTTGGTGGGTTTTCAGTGAAATCCAATCTCTAGAACAATACAGTACACCAACCACTCCATTTCGGAACGAACTTCGTACGAACGTGAATTGTCCAAGTCCATGGACCAATCAATATCGGATTGAGTCCAAAACTTGGGGAACATCATAATATTGTGGGAGGAGTCATTTGGTGGGTTTTGAATGAAATCCAATCTCAAGAACTATGTAATATACCAACAACACCATTTCAGAAGGAACTTCGTACGAACCTTAATTGTTCAATTTCATGGACCAATCAACATCGGATTGAGTCCAAAACTTGGGGAACATCATAATATTGTCAGAGTTGTCAAATGGTGGGTTTTGAGCGAAATCCAATTGCCAAAACTATACAATACACCAACCACTCTATTTCAGAACGAACTTCGTACGAACCTGAATTGTCCAATTTCATGGACCAATTGATATCGGATTGAGTCCAAAACTTGGGGAACATCATAATATGGTGGGATTAATCATATGGTGACTGTTGAGAGAAATCCAATGGCCAAAACTATGCGATAAACGAACCGGTTCGTTTCAGAAAGAACTTCGTACGAACCTGAATTGTCAGATTTAATGGACCAATCGATATCAGATTGAGTCCAAAGCTTGGGGAACATCATAATATGGAGCGAGGAGTCTTACGGTGAGTTTTGAGCGAAATCCAATGGTTAAAACTATGCAATACACCAACCACTCTGTTTTAGAACGAACTTTGTACGAACCTGAATTGTCCGATTTCATGGACCAATCGTTATCGGATTGAGTCCAAAACTTGGGGAACATCATAATACTGTGGAAGGATTCCTTTGGTGGGTTTTTAGTGAAATTCAATCCCTAGAAATATGCAATACACAAACCACTCCATTTCAGAACGAACTTCGTTCGAACCTGATATGCCATTTTCATGGACCAATTGATATCGGATTGATTCCAAAACTTGGGGAACATCATAATATTGTGGGAGGAGTCATTTGGTGGGTTTTGAGTGAAATCAAATCTCTAGAACCGTACGATACACCAACCACTCGATTTCAGAATGAACTTCGTACGAGCCTGAATTGTCCAATTTCATGGACCAATCGGCATCAGATTGAGTCCAAAACTTCAGGAACATCATAACACTGTGGGTGGAGTAATTTGGATTGTTTTGAATGAAATCCAATCTCTTGAACTATGCAATACAGCAACCAGTCCGTTTCAGAATGATCTTCGTACGAACCTGAATTGTCCATTTCATGGACCAATCGACATCGGATTGAGTCCAAAACTTGGGGAACATCATAATATTTTGGGAGGATTCATTTAGTGGGTTTTGAGTGAAATCCAATCTCTAGAACTATACAATACACCCACCACTCCATTTTCGAATGAACTTCGTGCGAACTTGAGTTGTCCAATTTCATTGGCCAATCGATATCAGATTGAGCCCAACACTTGGTCAACATCATAATATGGATGAAGGAGTCAATTGGTGTGTTTTGAGTGAAATCTAGTGGCTAAAAGTATGCAATACACCAACCACTCAATTTGCGAAACGAACTTCGCACAGTCATGAATTGTCCAATTTCGTTGGCCAATCGATATCGGATTAAGCCCAAAACTTGGTCAACATCATAATATGGTGGGAGGAGTGATTTGGTGAGTTTTGAATGAAATCCAATGGCTAAAACTATGCAATGCACCAACCACTCCATTAATGGAACGAACTTCGTAAGAACTTGAATTGTGCAATTTTATTGGCCAATCGATATTGGATTAAGCCCAAAACTTGGTCAACATCATAATATGGTGGGAGGAGTCATTTGGTGCGTTTTGAGCGAAATCCTATCCCCAAAACCATGCAATACACCAAACACTCCATTTGCATAACGAAATTCGTTCTAACTTGATTTGTCCAATTTCATTGGCCAATCGATATCGGATTGACCCTAAAACTTGGTCAACATCGTATTACGGTGGGAGGAGTCATTTGGTGAGTTTTGAGTGAAATCCAATTGCCAAAACCAAGCAATACACCAACCACTCCATTTGCGTAACGAACTTTGCACAAACTTGAATTGTCCAATTTCATTGGGCAACCGATATCGGATTGTGCCCAAAACTTGGTCAACATCAGAATATAGAGGGAGGAGTCATTTGGTGAGTTTTGAGAAAAATCCAATGGCTACAACTATGCAATACACCAACCACTCCATTTCAGAAACGAACTTCTTACGAACTTGATTTGTCCAATTTCATTGGACAATCGATATCGGATTGAGCCCAAAACTTGGTCAAAATCATAATATAGAGGGAGGAGTCATTTGGTGAGTTTTGAGTAAAATCCAATGGCTAGAACTATGCAATACACCAAGTACTCCATTTAAGGAACGAACTTCGTACGAACTTGAATTGTCCAATTTCATTGGCCAATCGATGTAGGATTGAGACCAAAACTTTGTCAACATCATAATATGGTGGGAGGAGTCATTTGGTGAGTTTTGGGTGAAATCCAATCTATAAAACCATGCAATACACCCACCACTCCATTTAAGGAATGAACTTCGTACGAACTTAAACTGTCCAATTTCATTGCCCAATCGATATCGGATTGAGCCCAAAACTTGGTCAACACCATAATATGGTCGGAGGAGTCATTTGGTGAGTTTTGAGTGAAATCCAATGGCTAAAACTATGCAACACAACAACTGCTCCATTTAAGGAATGAACTTCGTACGAACTTGAATTGTCCAATTTCATTGGCCAATCGATATCGGATTGAACCCAAACTTGGTCAACATCCTAATACGGTGGGAGGAGTCATTTGGTTAGTTTTGTGTGAAATCCAGTCCCCAAAACCATGCAAGACACAAACCACTCCAGTTGCATAACAAACTTCGTATGAACTTGAATCGTCCAATTTCACTGGCCAATCGATATCTGATTGAACCCAAAACTTGGTCAACAACATAATATGGTGGGAGGAGTCATTTCCTGAGTTTTGAGTGAAATCCAATCCCTACAACTATGCAATATACCAACCACACCATTTAAGAAACGAACTTCGTACGAACTTGAATTGCCCAATTTCATTGGACAATCGATATCGGATTGAGCCCAAAACTTGGTCAACATCATAATATGGTGGGAGGAGTCATTTCATGAGTTTTGAGTGAAATTCAATCCCTAAAACCCTGCAATACACCAACCACTCCATTTAAGGAACGAACTTCGTACGAACTTTGAATTGTCCAATTTCATTGGCCAATCGATCTCAGATTGATCCCAAAACATAGTCAACATCATAATATGGTGGGAGGAGTAATTTGGGTTGTTTTGAGTGAAATCCAATGGCTAAAACTATGCAATACACCAACCACACCATTTAAGGAATGAACTTCGTACGAACTTGAGTTGTCCAATTTCATTGGCCAATCGATGTCGGATTGAGCCCAAAACTTGGTCAACGTCATAATATGCTGGGAGGAGTCATTTGGTGGGTTTTGAGTAAAATCCAATCCCAAAAACCATGCAATACTCCGACCACTCCATTTGCGTAACGAAGTTCGCTCGAATTTGAATTGTTCAATTCATTGGCCAATCGATATCGGATTGAGCCCAAAACTTGGTCAACATCATAATATGGGGGGATGAGTCATTTGGTGAGTTTTGAATGAAATCCAATGGCTAAAACTATGCAATACACCAACCACCACATTTACAAGACGAACTTCGTACGAACTTGAATTGTCCTATTTCATTGGCCAATCGATATCGGATTTAGCCCAAAACTGGGTCAACATCATAATATGGAGGGAGGAGTCATTTGGTGAGTTTTGAGTGAAATCCAATCGCTAAAACCTTGCAATACACCAACCACTCCATTTGCATAACGAACTTCGCACGAACTTGAATTGTCCAATTTCATTGGCCAATTGATATCGGATTGAGCCCAAAACTTGGTCAACATCATAACATGGTTGGAGGCACTACTACAAAAATCGAAATAGACGACGGGAAACCACCGTCGTCTAGCAGGTTTTCCAACCGTCGTGAAATCGACCGCCATCTTTTGTACAAAAAACAACGACGGTTAATAACCGACATCATTAAGACATTCAACATCCAGATTTATTAATAACCGATGTTTATTTACTATATAATTAGCCTAAAATGAAATTTTAGACAACATTAGACGACGGTTTTATGAAACACGAGACGTCTAAGGTGTATTACATGTCAAGAACAAAAGAAGAACCGACGTACAGATAATTATCCACGTCCCTAAATGAAGGAAAAAAACTTGGATAAGATAGACACTGTGTGGTTAATTTATACTACGTTAAACAAACAAAGAAACTGACGTCTAAAACATAAACGATGTCGTTCACAAAAACCGACAGACGTGTAATGAAAATTACATGTCATTTATCTCTCCATAACCATCGTAACCTGAAATAACCACGTCCTGCAACTGACAACATCGATGCTTATGTATTTATCCACGTCGCTAATTACAACAAAAACCGATGTGTTAAGATTTTTCCACGTATGTTTCTTGTGACACTCGTCGTTTAAATTTTACAAAGAAGGCCCTTTGACAGAGTTAGACATCAATTTTTCTAAATAACCGATGTCTGAAATATTTAAGATGACATAATATCTGTAATGACCCAAACCTAAAATTCATATTTAATTAGTAATTTATTATGAGAAAAGACAATTTTGCCCTTGGAATAATTTATTAATGAAAAGTTGACTTTTTGACCGAAAAGGATTTGACAATTCCACATACACCGTTGCGTAAAGCACGACGAAACGAGTTCGTAGACACGAAGTGGACTCGAATCGGAGCTTTAACGAAGAATATACGATTAAAATATCATGAGGGGTAAAATGGTAATCTGAAAAATCAGATTTTAAAAACCTCACTTATCTCTCTTCTCCCTCAGTTTTCCTCTCTCTCTCTCTCTCTCTCTCTCTCTCTCTCTCCCTCTCCCGCTGTAGTCCTTCCCGTCACCTTCCAATCGGCAGAACCACCACCACCGGCCACCCCAAGCCGTAAGACCGGAGCCAAAACAACCAGCGTCATGCCGCCACCACACCCCGCCCAGCCCACTGCCAGCCACCGTCGTTCAGCCGCTGGAAACTGTAAAACTCGAGCCGGTTTTGCACAGTTTTGCAACCGCTTGTTCTCCCTCAATTCTTCTCCAAATTTATCGAGTAAGGTATGGATTTCTACCTATTTTTCATGCTCTAGCTGATGGTTGGGTAGGTTTGCATCAATTTTGACCATAACTAGCTCGGTTTTCAAATTGGAATTCGGCCGGTTTTCGGCCTCCGTGTTCGGCCACTTCTGGTAAGTTTTTGGGGTAGGTCCAAGAACAAAAGTGGTTCCAAATATGGTGTTATACCTAGGGTAGGAGTTTGGAGCCGTGGGTTTGAGATTTTCCGGCGATGCGTAATCGCTTTGGACACCCAGCGCTGCCGGTGCGTGCGGCGGAGCGTGGGCGAGGGTAGTGCAGTGGAACTGTGTCTTGATGCGATCCTTAGGTTGTCACGAGCGCGTAGGAATTCGTGGATCTTAATTTGGATACCGTTTGAGCCTCGAACGAATTTTATATATTGTGCGATTTCCGGGTTCAATACGGTTGAGCTGTTGGACTGTAATCTTTTTCAGATATGTTACTCTAGATAATTTCAGAATCGTGTAGGATTCGACGGATTGTGAATCGGAGTCCCGGATACTCCAAAAACGTGAACCCTAGGGCTAAGGTTTGGAAATTATGCGATTACATGATCGTGATCAATCCGACCGTCCGATCGACACCAATACCCTCTGGACATGTGTCCTAGACATATTGGACCTTCTAGCGGCTTCCGGATCATATTGTGAGGTCATGGACCCGTGGGGTCCCGGGTTGATATTTTGAGACTTTAACGCTTTTTGAGTCCTAAGATACTGCTAAACTGGAAGGAAAGCTTTTATGGGCATAGAGATAACTTTAATTTTACGCACGTACTTTTAGGAGCCTGGGATCAGGGTTTTTAAATTAATACTATACTGTATTAATAGAATATTATGGTCATTGAATCAGGCACCTGGGCACTAGTTGACCCACATGAGGGACCTTCAAGAGGTCCAGCGAGCTCGGACTACCAGTGAGTGGACTCTTTGTTTTTATAAATGAATTTAAGCAGTTCAGTTTCAGTTATAAGCTGTTTTATTCTGTTAAATATTTTATGTTGCATGCTGCCGAGTGAAATCTCCTTTAAAGAATATAGAAAAAGATATTCTCGTTTATTATCAGATAAATGGCAGCAGAATTTTAAAGATTACAGAAAGTTAAGTATTCAACAGCTTTGCTTCAGAAACTTTATATTTTTTTTAAACCACCTTGTACCCAGCTATTAAATGTTGCCTTCGGATTATATTGGTTGCCTTCGGTTTAGTCAGCATGCTTGACAGTTGCCCCACGAGTTCCTTGGTACTCGAACTTGTGTGGAGCGAGTAATGCGGATAAAGGTGGACTACGATCCCTTGAATCCTGCGAGTTGTGGCTCGGACTGACCTCGTGTCACTGAGACCTGCGAGTATGTGTCACCCAGGGTGATGCAAGGAATTGACGGATATAAGGAATTGACGGAAATAAAGGGTACACCTAAATGGTAGTTTTAAACTGTTTTCAAAACTAATGTTGACCATGAATATGATTGGTTTATATACATGCCTAATTATATACGTGCATTGATTTCAGAAATAAAGAGAACAAGTTAGTTTGTATAATTGTTTTTACAGTGGGGTTAGTATGTTCATATACTATTTTCTAAACTTTGTTTTTGGGTCCACTCACTCTTTTCCATGTTTTGCGCTCCCAGGCAGTAGACGTGCACAGTGATCCACCACCGGGCCGTTTTCCATCTTCCGCGCCTTTTCTTTGATGTAGGATTTTTGTTTTGTAAAAGGATTCACTCATTTGTAAATTCTTAGTAGTTGCTCTGATGTTTTGCCCTAGACTGAGAATTGAACAGTTGGAATGTATATATATGTATGCTGGCAGTTGGTTGTATATATATACTTATTTTCGCAGGTGTAAATGATTTGGTATTGAGCCAGTTACAAGGAAAACTCTGCCGGTTTTTCGGTAGAAGTCAACCTTGTTATTTTATCATGTTTTGTATAGAAGGGCAAATAGGTCATTTGTGCCCGACATCCGCCAGGTGTCGGACACGCATAGGGTCCGGCTCGGATTCCAAAGCGGAATTTGGATCGGGTCCTGTCAATATCACTCAATATCGACGTACAAAACAATCTCCCACATCGGTTGATTTTCAGAGGATGACGTTATAAATAGTATTGAAGGCGTGGATAGGAAAATAACAAGCGTGAAACCGACGTCTAAAACATAAACGACGTCGTTGACAAAAACCAACAAACATGTAAAGAGAATTACATATCATTTATCTCTCAATAACTGACGTAACTTGAAAGAACCACGTCCTGCAACTGACATCACCGACGCTTATGTATTTATCCACGTCACTAATTATAATAAAGACCGACATGTTAAGTTTTTGCCACGTCTGTTTCTTGCAAGACTTGTCGTTTAAATTTCACAAAGAAGGTTCTTTGACAGAGTTAGACGTCACTTTTTCTAAATCATCGACATATAAAAGATTTAAAATGACATAATATTACTCAATATCGACGTACAAAACAATCTTCCATGTAGGTTTTTGTTCAGAAGATGACGTTATAAAAAGTATTGAAGGCGTCGATAGGAAAATAACCAATGTGGAATATATATTCAACGTCTGTTGCATTAAAATAAAGGACGTGGTTAATTATGTCACTACGTCTAGAGATCCAGCTCCTTGACGTTGTAATTGCTTACCACGTCGGTGTTGATTACATAATGATGTGGTTGTCCTTTTAAAAGTCACTTGTTTAACCTGCCTTGATGTATGTATGCTCGGAGACGTCAGTTGTTTTAGACTAGCCGACGTGCAGAACATTTGTCACAACAGTTAATGAAACTGAACAACCTTTATTTTGCTCTTTAAACGACGGTTTATTTTCAGCAAACCGTCTTGATTTATTTTTCAGAGGTCTGTTTTTTTGTTTTACTGTCTTTTGCCTTTTAAAACCCGACGTTGTTTTTATTTTAGACGTCTGTGTTTCCAATTTTTTTTACCGGACTGTAGTACTTTACAGCTTTAACCCAGCTTTTTTAATGTTAATTTGTCGTGCCCAAAGCCTGTATGATGAAAATGGGATCAAAATTAAAATGATGTACATAATTATTAATTAATGTCATACAATGAATTGGATAACTAATGTCATACATTACAAAATCTGACAAAAATCAAATGTCAGAGATTTTACCGTTTCATCTTGATGGTTTTCAGTAGCATTAGCATTAGCATCATTCGTGGGATTGTCTTCCTCCAATTGGATATTAGAGCAGCTTGCTTTGTCAGACATTGGATTTTTTGGGCTTTGCTCCAATAGAGGAATTGGAGGTATTGGAGTAATTGGAGTCATTGGTGTAGTTAGAGTTTTACCGAGCAAGTTGGGAATTAGTTGACTGAATTGTTTCAACAAAATTTTCCTCTCTGCTTTGACTGCCTCCAAAACACTTTGCTTTTCCCTGGCCTCCATCTTTTTGGTTTCCTCTCTCACTGCTTCCATAACACTTTCCTTCAATTTTTCAGCAAATTTTACTCTCTGTTGTCTCGGCAAATTGAAGAATTGAGTTGGGGAAAGCTCCAAAACCTCTGACCCTCCCACCATGCTCAAGGGTTCCCAAAGCCAAGGTCAAAACATCATTGCTCCCAGAGACAGTCAAAGTGCCCTCAGAGACTTATTTTTTCAAATCATCCTAAAAGTGAGAAAGAGAGAGAAGGTTAGTGAGTGAACAGATTGTAAAACAAATTAAATAGATAAATTAATAAAAATATTTACTGACGTGATAAATAGGTTATGACGACGATTTATTTAACATACAAACGCATAAAATTATTTAATACGTCGGTGCAAAACTACCGCCGTTTTGTGTATATTAAAATGTCAGTCAATGAAATAACCGTCGTTTATTTGACATCAGAGATAAAAACCCAACCAATATTCATTGATCCAAAAATAGTGTACAAACCAATTGCAGAGAAATAGAGAGGGAGAGAGAGTGTGTGTGCGTGTGAATATGAAGAAAGTTCAAAATTTAATTTAAAAAACATAACACAGAAACACAAAACCGTCGTTGTAATTTAATACAGACGTCGGTTTTATAAAAATACTAACGTTATATTTTTTTTAAAAAGTGGTAAATAAAAACCGTCGTGGGGTTTCATTTATAATGACGGTTAATAAAAAGATTGACGTCTGAATGAAAAATTAAACCTCTGTTTTACAAGTTTAGAACAGAGTCAATGAGACTTACGATTAATTTTGCCTTCTCTGCAACCTTTGGATAAGGGATGTTTCCCTGTTTATCTTCTCTTGCCTTCTTCCATAGTAGAGATCGATCAATTTCTTCACCGGGCATGGTTTCTTCCAATTGATCCTCCAAACCAACGTACCCTTTTCGAGACAACCTATGGTTGTACTCGCATTTCTCCTTTCTCTGTGACTGCTCAGAATGCATAGCCTCAAAATCTTGGGATAATCTTGAAGCTACAAAGGCATCCCATTGAGATTTCTCTATGAAGTTATAAAGCTGAGGGGGCTCTTTTAACTTCTCCTTCTCATTTGCGAATGGAAGGATAAACTGCCTAGTTAAGGTAGACTTAAAATCCTTCCATTTTTTGGCTGCAGACGACAACACCATCCTCTTGCCCCCTTCCCCAACAACATAAGCCATTTGAACAGCTTCCCAAATCTCCTCCTTCAGGTCCTTGAGCAATTGAGTCCATTTCTTATCCACAAGAGGGACTCTGGTGCATGCCAAAACACCAATGTAACTCTGCATCTCAATAGCAGCCTTGCCATGTGGTCTGCCATTTTTATTGTACTCAACCACAGGCTTAATCTTCTGGATTTTCCTCTTTACAACACGGCTTATTGTGTTGATACCGCGAGTCGATTTCGTCACTTCATCAAATGTCGTAGAGCTTGGGTCTTTCTCGAAAGATGAAGTAAATCTCATCTTCTTTGCGGGATTGCTTGGAACAGATTTGGATTCACCCATTTGTGCCTTTAAAACTGCAATTTCCTTGCCTTGAACTTTTGATGCTTGAGCCTCCTTACTTTGAGATTTCGAAACCATGTTTAGAAGAAAATACAAACTGCTAGGGAAACAACGACGGTTAGGTAAAATACAGACGTAAAATGAAAGTTCAAACGACGGCAAAAAAAAGAACCGTCATGCTAATCATAGAAACGTGGATGTGCTAATATGACGTGGTCATTAACTTACCATGACGGTAATTAAATAAAACCGTCATCGTATTATAAGTTCATAAATAAATAAAAAAAACCGCCCAATTTTCTCTCTCCACATTATCAGACGACGGTTTTCTCTTCAAACGTCGTATTTATTAACACACCACGTCGGTTAGTATGAACAGTCGTGCTATTGAAATAGCACGAATTTAATTACCGTCGTGGTGTGTCAACAAAAACGTCAAATTCGAGAAAAACTAGTCGTCCTCACATGACCTGTGAGTGATAACAATGAATGGTTTGGCAATTTCAAACCACCTTCTTGTCTCAAACATCAGTGGGACTCATTCTTTTAAAATAAAAAACTTCAACTGATAAGGAAAGTAAATAAGAAAAAAAAAAAGGAGTGAGAAAGTTTTCAAACCTTTGGCTTGCAAAGAAAGTTTTCTTTGGAATCAAATTTTGGAGATGAAGACGAGGAAGAACGTAAAAGTTGAGAATCAGAAACGCAGCTTTTCAGAAATGAGAGGGAAATTGTGAGAAAACTGAAAATTTTAGAGAGAACGTAAAAGTTTAGGTCAGGTGACCAAAAAGTTTATATAGTGTCCCAATGATAAACACAACGACGGTAGCCATTAAAACCGCCCTAGTAAGTATTTATTACGACAGTAAAATAACATTAACCGACGTGGTTAGTAAAAAATCTTTTTGACTTTTTGTATTCCAAAAATGACGTGGTTAGTTGGGCACTACACGAAAAAAGTTTACTTTTGAATACGTGAAATTACAAGTTACCACGTCGTTTTTGTATATAGACCGACGTTGTTTTCCGAAACCTCGTTGCTTGTATATTAATGACCGATGTTGTTTGTATGTTTAATACATCTTCTGTGTTTCACTAACCGACGTTGATTCCTTATGTTAAAAGTCTTTAGTGTTTATATAACCGACGTGGATATGAATTTTTTTTTATAAATTGAGTTTTTCTCCACGATTTCTTTGAGTTTCAGTTTTCAATTAGGGTTTCAGTTTCAGTCTCACCTCTTAGGAGGCAATTTTTTGGATGTTGGTGTGTCTTTATGTTGCTGCTATCGTCAAAATTTTAGAAGGCAATTGTTTGGATGTTGATGTGTGTGTGCGTTTGTGTATCTGAAGGACACAAACACACACACATCATCAACTTCCAAAAAATTGTCTGTCTGACAGCAAATCTGAGGCTGCCGTCGTCAAATTTTAGAGGTAAATTTTTGGATGTTGATGTGTTTGTGCCTTTGTGTATCTCAAAGACACAAACATCATCAATTTCTAAAATTTTGTCTTTTTGTGTTCCGATTATGATGAGGAACAGAGTTCAATCTGGTAAGATTTCTAAACTCTTGGGATCTCAGGAAAAATCTGATTCTGTCGGCGGTTTTCTATACAAACCGTCGTGGGTATTCTCAATTCTTGTCATGAATTTGATCTTCCGACGTAGCAAAAAAAAATACCATAAATAAATAATAATAAAAAATTACAATTAAGACGACGGTTTAGATATAAGTTGAGATGTATAAATTGAATAAATACGCAGACTCAGAAAATTGATTATGTCGGCGGTTTATATATAAACCGTCGTGGTTATTCTCAATTATTGTCATTAAGTTGGTCTACCGTCGTAGGATACCAAAATCCAATAAATAAATAGTAAAAAAATTATATTAATAAGACGACGGTTTATATATAAGGGTGTACGTATAAAGTTAATAAATACGACGGTAATTTTAACTTCACGACATGGTAAATTTTATTATACAAGTTAATTGAACAAACCAATGTGGTTAGTGTTAAAGATACCGTCGTAGTACGCATGAAGAAATAAGTCGATAAATTTATCTTTACCGTCGTAGTATGCTTGAAGAAATAAGTCGATAATTTTATCTTTACCGTCATTGTACATTCAATTAATACAGCGGTAGTTTGTAATTTACCGCCGGGGATTGCTTTGAAAATATACGGCGCCGGATACGAAAACTTGGTCGTATTTATTACGGAATAAAAACGGCGGCTGTTTTTGAACACATTTGTCTTTACTTTCTACGTCCGTGGATTCATACCTTCTGCCGTTGTTTGTTTTCTACGAATTTACTATGAGGAAAAACTTTTACCATAAGATGTCGCTTTTTTAATTAGGTGTGTCGTGTTTTAAAAACAACAATTCGAATCTCCATTTTTTAGATGTTTCAGTTAATCATACAAGGCGGTGTTAGAAAACCGTCGTCTTTTCAAACACAACGATGGTTTTCCGTCACACCGTCGTTTTTGTCTAGTCATCTTTTTCATTTTTTGTAGTAGTGAGGAGTCATTTGGCGAGTTTGGAGTGAAATCCAATCTATAAAACCATGCAATACAGCAACCACTCCATTTGCGTAACGAACTTCGCACGAACTTGAATTGTCCAATTTCATTGGCCAATCGATATTGGATTGATCCCAAAACTTGGTCAACATCATAATATGGTGGGAAGAGTCATTTGGTGAGTTTTGAGTGAAATCCAATTCCCAAAACCATGCAATACACTAACCACTCAATTTGCGTAACGAACTTCGCACGAACGTGAATTGTCTAATTTCATTGGCCAATCGATATCGGATTGAGCCCAAAACTTGGTCAACATCATAATTTGGTGGGAGGAGTCATTTGGTGAGTTTTGAGTGAAATCCAATCCCCAAAAAAATGCAATGCACCAACCACTACATTTACAGAATGAACTTCGTACGAACTTGAATTGTCCAATTTCATTGGACAATCGATATCGGATTGAGCCCAAAACTTGGTCAACATCATAATATGGTAGGGGGAGTCATTTGGTGAGTTTTGAGTGAAATCCAATCCCCAAAACCATGCAATACACCAACCACTCAATTTGTGTCACGAACTTCGCACTAACTTGAATTGTCCAATTTCATTGGCCAATCGATATCGGATTGAGCCCGAAACTTGGTCAACATCACAATATGGTGGGAGGAGTCATTTGATGAGTTTTGAGTGAAATCCAATGGCTAAAACTAAGCAAAACACCACCACTCCATTTAAGGAACAAACTTCGTACGAACTTGAATTGTGCACTTTCTTTGGCCAATCGATATCGGATTGAGCCCAAAACCTGGTCAACATCATAATATGGTAGGGGGAGTCATTTGGTATGTTTTGAGTGAAATCCAATCCCTAAAACCAAGTAATACACCAACCACTCAATTTGCGTCACAAACTTCGCACGAACTTGAATTGTCCAATTTCATTGGCTAATCGATATCGGATTGAGCCCAAAACTTGGTCAACATCACAATATAGTGGCAGAAGTCATTTGATGAGTTTTGAGTGAAATACAATCCCCAAAACCATGCAATACGCCAACCACTCCATTTGCGTGATGAACTTCGCACGAACCTGAATTGTCCAATTTCAATGGCCAATCGATATCAGATTGAGCCCAAAACTTGCTCAACGTCATAATATGGTGGGAGGAGTCATTTGGTGAGTTTTTAGTGAAATCCAATCCCCAAGACCAAGCAATACACTGACCGCTCCATTTGCGTTACGAACTTCGCACGAACGTGAATTGTCCAATTTCAATGGCCAATCGATATCGGATTGAGCCCAAAACTTGATCAACATCATAATGTGGTGGGAGGAGTCATTTGGTGAGTTTTGAGTGAAATCCAATCGCAAAAACCGTGCAATGCATCGACCACTCTATTTGTGCAACGAACTTCACACGAACATGAATTGTCCAATTTCAATGGCCAATCGATACCGGATTGTGCCCAAAACTTCTTCAACTTCATAATATTGTGTGAGGAGTCATTTGGTGAGTTTGGAGTGAAGTCCAATGGCTCAAACTATGCAATACACTAACCACTCCATTTATAGAATGAACTTCTTACGAACTTGAATTGTCCAATTTCATTTGCCAATAGATATCGGATTGAGCCCAAAACTTGGTCAACATCATAATATGGTGGGATGAGTCATTTGGTGAGTTTTGAGTGAAATCCAATCCCTAAAACCGTGCAACCCACAACCCACTCCATGTGCATAACGTACTTCACACGAACTTGAATTGTCCAATTTCATTGGCCAAATGATATCGGATTGAGCCCAAAACTTGGTCAACATCATAATATGGTGGGAGGAGTCATTTGGTGAATTTTGAGTGAAAACCAATCCCCAAAATCATGCAATACACCAACCACTCCATTTGCACAACAAACTACGCACGAACTTGAATGTCCAGTTTCAATGGCCAATTGATATCGGTTTGAGCCCAAAACTTGGTCAACATCATAATATGGTGAAAGCAGTAATTTGGTGAGTTTTGAGTGAAATCCAATCCAAAAAACCATGCAATACACCAACTAGTCCATTTGTGTAACGAACTTCGCACTAGCTTGAATTGTCCAATTTCAATGGCCAATCGATATCGGATTGAGCCCAAAACTTGGTCAACATTATAATATGGTGGGAGGAGTGGTTTGGTGAGTTTTCAGTGAAATCCAATGGCTAAAACTCTGCAATACACCAACCACTCCATTTACAGAACGAACTTCGTACGAACTTGAGTTGTCCAATTTCATTGGCCAATCGATATCGTACTGATACCAAAACTTGGTCAACATCATAATATGGTAGGAGGAGTCATTTGGTGAGTTTTGAGTGAAATCCAATCCCCAAAACCATGCAATACACCAACCAATCCATTTGCATAACGAACTTCGCACGAACTTGAATTGTCCAATTTGATTGGCCAAATGATATTGGATTGAGCCCAAAACTTGGACAAAATCATAATATGGTGGGATGAGTCATTTGGTGAGTTTTGAGTGAAATCCAATGGCTAAAACTATGCAATCCACCAACCATTCCATTTGCAGAACGAACTTCGTACGAACTTGAATTGTCCAATTTCATTGGGCAATCGATATCGGATTGTGCCAAAAACTTTCGCAACATCATAATATGGTGGGAGGAGTCATTTGTTGAGGTTTGAGTGAAATCCAATCAACAAAACCATGCAATACACCACCCACTCCATTTGCCTAACGAACTTCGCACGAACTTGAATTGTACAATTTCATTGGCCAATCAATATCAGATTGAGCCCAAAACTTGATCGACATCATAATATGGTGGGAGGAGTCATTTGGTTAGTTTTGAGTGAAATCCAATGGCTAAAACTATGCAATACACCAACCCCTCGATTTACAGCACGAACTTTGTACGAACTTGAATTGTCCAATTTCATTGGCCAATCAATATTGGATTGATCCCAAAACTTGGTCAAAATCATAATATGGTGGGAGGAGTCCTTTGTTTAGTTTTGAGTGAAATCCAATCCCCAATACCATGCAATACACCAACCACTCCATTTGCGTAACGAACTTCGCATGTACTTGAACTGTCCAATTTCAATAGGCAATCAATTTCGGCCTGATCCCAAAATTTGGTCAACATCATAATATAGTGGGAGGAGTCATTCAGTCAATTTTGAGGGAAATCCAATCCCCAAAACCATGCAATACACTACCCACTCCATTTTGCGTAACGAAGTTCGCACGTACTTGAATTGTCCAATTCCAATAGCCAATCGATATTGGTTTGAGCCCAAAACTTGGCCAACATCATAATATGGCGGGAGTAGTCATTTGGTATGTTTTGAATGAAATCCAATTGCTAATACTGTAAAATACACCAACCACTTCATTTAAGGAACGAAATTCGTACATACTTGAATTGTCCAATTTCATTAGCCAATCGATATCGGATTGAGCCCAAAACTTGCTCAACAACATAATATAGCGGGAGGAGTCATTTGGTGAGTTTTGAGTGAAATCCAATGGCAAAAACTATGCAATACACCAACCACCCCATTTACCGAACGAACTTCGTACGAACTTGAATTTTCCAATTTCATTGGCCAATCGATATCGGATTGAGCCCAAAACTTGGTCAACATCATAATACGGTGGGAGGAGTCATTTGGTGAGTTGTTAGTGAAATCCAAAGGCCAAAACTAAGCAATGCACCAACCACTCCATTTAAGGAACGAACTTCGTACGAACTTGAATTGTACAATTTCATTTGCAAATCGATATCGGATTGAGCGCAAAACTTGGTCAACAGCATAATATGGTGGGAGGAGTCATGTGGTGAATTTTGAGCGAAATCCAACAGCTAAAAGAATGCAATACACCAACCACTCCATTATAGAACGAATTTCGTACGAACTTGAATTGTCCAATTTCAAAAGCCAATCGATATCGGATTGATCCCAAAACAATGTCAGCTTCATAATATCGTGGGAGAAGTCATTCGGTGAGTTTTGAGTGAAATCCAATGGCTAAAACTATGCAATACACCAACCACTCCATTTGCGTAATGAACTTCGCATGAACTTGAATTGTCCAATTTCATTGGCCAATCGATATTGGATTGAGCCCAAAACTTGGTCAACTTCAAAAAATGGTGGGAGGAGTAATTTTGAGAGTTTTGAGTGAAATCCAATCTCAAAAACCAAGCAATACACCAACCACTCCATTTGCGTAACGAACTTCGTACGAACTTGAATTGTCCAATTTCATTGGCCAGTCGATATCGGATTGAGGCCAAAACTTGGTCAACTTCTTAATATGGTAGGAGGAGTCATTTGGTGAGTTTTGAGTGAAATTCAATCGCTATGGTAGGAGGAGTCATTTGGTGAGTTTTGAGTGAAATTCAATCGCTGAAACTATGCAATGCACCAACCACTCCATTTATATAACGAACTTCGTACGAAATTTCATTGGCCGATCGATATCGGACTGAGCCCAAAACTTTACAACATCATAATATGTTGGGAGGAGTCATTTGGTGTGTTTTGAGTGAAATCCAATGGCTAAAACTAAGCAATACACCAACAACTCCATTTAAGGAATGAACTTCGTACGAACTTGAATTGTTCAATTACATTGGAAAATCGATTTCGGATTGAGCCCAAAACATGGTCAACATCATAATATGGTGCGAGGAGTCATTTGGTGAGTTTTGAGTGAAATCCAATCCCTAAAATCATGCAATACACCAACCACTCAATTTATAGAACGAACTTCGTACGAACTTGAATTGTCTAATTTCATTGGCCAATGGATTTCAGATCGAGCCCGAAACGTGGTCAACATCATAATATGGTGGGAGGAGTCATTTGGTGAGTATGGAGTGAAATCCTGGGTCTAAAACCGTGCAGTACACCAACTCCTCCATTTAAGGAAAGAACTTCGTATGAACTTGAATTGTCCAATTTCATTGGCAAATCGATTTCGGATTGAGCCCAAAACTTGGTCAACATTATAATATGGTGGGAGGAGTCATTTGGTGAATTTTGGGTGAAATCCAAAGGCTAAAATGAATCAATACACTGACCACTCCATTTAAGGAACGAACTTCGTACGAACATGAATTATCAAATTTCATTGGCCAATCGATATCGGATTAAGCCCAAAACTGGTCAACATCATAATATGGTGGGAGGAGTCATTTGGTTAGTTTTGAGTGAAATCCAAAGGCTAAAACTAAGCAATACACTAACCACTCCATTTGAGGAACGAACTTCGTTCGAACTTGAATTGTCCAATTTGATTGGCCAATCGATATCGGATTGAGCCCAAAACTTGGTGAACATCATAATATGGTGGGAGGAGTTATTTGGTGGGTTTCGAGTGAAATCCAATCCCCAAAACAATGCAATACACCAATCACTCCATTTGCGTGACGAACATCCCACGAACTTGAATTGTCCAATTACCTTGGCAAATTGATATCGGATGGAGCCCAAAACATGGCCAACAACACAATATGGTGGGAGAAGTCATTTGGTGAGTTTTGAGTGAAATCCAATCCCCAAAACCATGCAATAAATCAACCACCCCATTTACAGAATGAACTTCGTACGAACTTGAATTATCCAATTTAATTGGCCAATCGATATCGGATTGAGCCCAAAACTTGGTCAACATCATAATATGGTGGGAGGAGTCATTTGGTGAGTTTAGAGTGAAATCCAATCCCCAAGACCATGCAATACACCAACCACTCCATTTACAGAACGAACTTTGTACGAACTTGAATTGTCCAATTTAATTGGCCGATAGATATCGGATTGAGCCCAAAACTTGGTCAACATGATAATATGGTGGGAGGAGTCATTTGGTTAGTTTTGAGTAAAATCTAGAGGCTAAAACGAAGCAATACACCAACCACTCCAATTAAGGAACGAACTTCGTATGAACTTGAACTGTCCAATTTCATTGGCCAATCTATATCGGATTGAGCCCAAAACTTGGTCCACATCATAATATGGTGGGAGGAGTCATTTGGTGAGTTTTGGGTGAAATCCAATGGGTAAAATTAAGTAATATACCAACCACTCCATTTAAGGAACGAATTTCATACGAACTTGAATTGTCCAATTTTATTGGCAAATCGATTTCGGATTGAGCCCAAAACGTGATCAACATCATAATATGGTGGGAGGACTTACTTGGAGAATTTTGAGTGAAATCCTATCCCCAAAACCATGCAATACACCAACCACTCCATTTACGTAACGAACTTCGCACGAACTTCAATTGTCCAATTTCATTGGGCAATTGATATCGGATTGAACCAAAAACTTGGTCAACATCATAATATGTTGGGAGGAGTCATTTGGTAAGTTTTCAGTGAAATCCAACCCTCAAAACCATGCAATACACCAACTACTCCATTTACGTAACGAGCTTCGCAGGAACTTGAATTGGCCAATTTCATTATCCAATCGATATCGGATTGAGCGCAAAAACTTGGTCAACATCATAATATGGTGGGACGAGTCATTTGGTGAATTATAAGTGAAATCCAATCCCCAAAACCAGGCAATATGCCAACCACTGCAATTGCGTAACGAACTTCGCACGAAATTGAATTGTCCACTTTTAGTGGCCAATCGATATCAGATTGAGGCAAAACTTGGTCAACATCATAATATGGTGGGAGGAGTCATTTGGTGAATTTTGAGTGAAATCCAATCCCCAAAACCATGCAAAACACCAACCCCTCCATTTGCGTGACGAACTTCGTACAAACTTGAATGACCCAATTTCAATGCCCAATCAACATCGGATTGGATCCAAAACAAGGTCAACATCATAATTTGGTGGGAGGAGTCATTGGTGAGTTTTGAGTGAAATCCAATCCCCAAAACCATGCAATTAACCAACCACCCCTTTTGCTTAACGAACTTGAATTGTCCAATTTCATTGGCCAATCGATATTGGATTGACCCCAAAACTTTGTCAACGTCATAATATGGTGGGAGGAGTCATTTGGTGGGTTTTGAGTGAACTCCAATCTCTAAAACCATGCCATACACCAACCACTCTATTTACCGAACGAACTGCATACGAAACTCGAATTGTCCAATTTCATAGGCCAATCGATATCAGATTGAGCTGAAAACTTGGTCAACATCGTAATATGGTTGGAAGAGTCATTTGGTGGGTTTTGAGTGAAATCCAATGGCTAAAACAAAGCAATGCACCAACCACTCCATTTAAGAAACGAACATTGTATGAACTTGAATGTCCAATTTCATTGGCAAATCAATTTCGGATTGAGCCCAAAACGTGGTCAACATCATAATATGGTGGGAGGAGTCATTTGGTAAGTTTTCAGTAAAAGCCAATCCCCAAAAACATGCAATACACCAACCACTCCATTTGCATGACGAACATCACACAAACTTGAATTCTCCAATTTCAATGGCCAATCGATATCGGATTAACCCCAAAACTTGGTCAACATCATCATATGGTGGAAAAGGCATGTGGTGGGTTTGGAGTGAAATACAATCCCCAAAACCATGCAATACACCAACCACTGCATTTTCAAAACGAACTTCGCACGAACTGGAGTTGTCCAATTTCATTGGCCAATCGATATCGGATTGAGCCCAAAACTTGATGAGCATCATAATATGGTGGGATGAGTCATTTGGTGAGTTTTGAGTGAAATCCAATCCCCAAAACCATGCAATACACCAACCACTCCGTTTGTGTAACGAACTTCGCACGAAATTGAATGTCCAATTTCATTGGCCAATCGATATCGGATTGAGCCCAAAACTTGGTCAACATCATAATATGGTGGGAGGAGTCATTTGGTGAATTTTCAAGAAATCCAATCCTAAAAACCATGCAACACACCAACCACTCCATTTGAGTAACGAACTTTGCAGAACTGGAGTTGTACAATTTCATTGGCTAATCGATATCGGATTGAGCCCAAAATTTGGTGAACAACATAATATGGTGCGATGAGTCATTTGGTGAGTTTTGAGTGAAATACAATCCCCAAAACCATGTAAGACACCAACCACTACGTTTGCATAACGAACTTCGCACGAACTTGAATGGTCCAATTTCATTGGACAATCGATATCGGATTAAGCCCAAAACTTGGTCAACATCATAATATGGTGGGAGGAGTCATTTGAGGAATTTTCAATGAAATCCAATCCCAAAAGCCATGCAATACACCAACCACTCCATTTGAGTAACAAACTTTGCACGAACTGGAGTTGTCCAATTTCATTGGCCAATCGATATCGGATTGAGCCCAAAACTTGGTCAACATCATATTATGGTGGGAGGGGTCATTTGGTGAGTTTTGTGTGAAATCCAATCCCCAAAATCATGCAATACACCAACCACTCCATTTACGTAATGAACTTCGCACGAACTTGAATTGTCCAATTTCATTGGCCTATCGATATCAGATTGAGCCCAAAACTTGGTCAACATCATAATATGGTGTGAGGAGTCATTTGGTGAATTTTGAGTGAAATCCAATCACTAAAACCATGCAATACACCAACCACTCCATTTTAGTAACGAACTTCGCACGAACTGGAGTTGTCTAATTTCATTGGCCAATCGATATAGGATTGAGCCCAAAACTTGATAAACATCATAATATGATGGGAAGAGTCATTTGGTGAGTTTTTAGTGAAATCCAATCTCTAAAACCATGCAATACACCAACCACTTCATTTACAAAACGAATTTCATACGAACTTGAATTGTCCAATTTCATTGGCCAATCGATATCGGGTTGAGCCCAAAACTTGGTCAATATCATAATATGGTGGGAGGAGTCATTTGGTAAGTTTTGAGTGAAATCCAATCTCAATAACCATGTCATACACCAACCACTTCATTTACAGAACGAACTTCGTACGGACTTGAATTGTCCAATTTTAGTGGCCAATCGATATCGGATTGAGCCCAAAAGTTGGTCATCATTATGATATCGTGGGAGGAGTCATTTGGTGAATTTTGAGTGAAATCCAATCCCCAAAACCACGCAATACACCAAACACTCCATTTACGTAACGAGCTTCGCACGAACTGGAATTGTCCAGTTTCGTTGGCCAATCGATACCGAATTGAGCCCAAAACTTGGTCAACTTCATAATATGGTGCGAGGAGTCATTTGGTGAATTTTGAGTGAAATCCAATCAGTAAAACCATGCAATACACCAACCACTCCATTTTAGTAACGAACTTCGCACGTATTGGAGTTGTCCAATTTCATTGGCCAATCGATATCGGATTGAGCCCAAAACTTGATCAACATCGTAATATGGTGGGAGGAGTCATTTGGTGGGTTTTTAGTGAAATCCAATCTCTTAAACCATGCAATACACCAACCACTCCATTTACAAAACGAACTTCATACGAACTTGAATTGTCCAATTTCAGTGGCCAATCGATATCGGATTGAGCCCAAAAGTTGGTCATCATTATAATATAGTGGGAGGAGTCATTTGGTGAATTTTGAGTGAAATCCAATCCCGAAAACCATGAAATATACCAACCACTCCATTTGCGTGACGAACTGCGCACGAACTTGAATTATCCAATTTCAGTGCCCAATCGATATTGGATTCAGCGCAAAACTTGGTCAACGTCATAATATACGGGGATGAGTGATTTGGTGACTTTTGAGTGAAATCAAATGGCTAAAACTATGCAATACACCAACCACTCCATTTATAGAACGAACTTTATACGAACTTGAATTGTCACATTTCGTTGGCCTATCGACATCGGATTGATCCCAAAACAAGGTCAACATCATCATATGGCGGGCGGAGTCATTGGTGAGTTTTGAGTGAAATCCAATCCCCAAAACCATGCAATTAACCAACCACTCTATTTGCTTAACGAACTTGAATTTTCCAATTTCATTGGCCAATCGATATCGGATTGAGCCCAAAACTTTGTGAACATCATAATATGGTGGGAGGAGTCATTTGGTGGGTTTTGAGTGAGATCCAATTTCTAAAACCATGCAATACACCAACCACTCTATTTACAGAACGAACTTCGTACGAACTTGAATTTCTCAATTTCATTGGCAAATCGAAATCGGATTGAGCCGAAAACTTGGTCAACAACAAAATATGGTGGGAGGAGTCATTTGGTGAGTTTTGAGTTAAATCCAACCGCCAAAACCATGCAATACTACAACCACTCCATTTAAGGAACGAACTTCGTACGAACTATAATTGTCCAATTTCATTGGCAAATCGATATCGAATAGAAGCCAAAACTGCGTAAACATCATAATATGATGGGAGGAGTCATTTGGTGAGTTTTGAGTGAAATCCATTGGCTAAAACAAAGCAATACACCAACCACTCCATTTAAGGAACAAATTCGTACGAACTTGAATTGTCCAATTTCACTGGGCAATCAATATTGGATTGATCCAAAAACTTGGTCAACTTCATAATATGGTAGGAGAAGTCTTTTAGTGAGTTTTGAATGAAATCCAATGGATAAAACTATGCAATACACCAGCCATTCCATTTACAGAACGAACTTCTTTTGAACTTGAATTGTCCAATTTCGTTGGCCTATCGATATCGGATTGAGCCCAAAACTTGGTCAACATCATAATATGGTGGGAAGAGTCGTTTGGTGAGTTTTGAGTGAAATCTAATGGCTAAAACAAAGCAATACACCAACCACTCCATTTAAGGAATGAATTTCGTACAAACTTGAATTGTCCAATTTCATTGGCCAATCGATATCGGATTGAGCCCAAAACTGGGTCAACGTCATAATAAGGTGGGGGGAGTTTTTTGGTGAGCTTTGTGTGAAATCCAATCGCTAAAACTATGCAATACACCAACCACTCCATTTATAGAATGAACTTCGTACAAACTTGAATTGTCCAATTTCATTGGCCAATCGACGTCGGATCAATTCCAAAACTTGGTCAACATCATAATATGGTGGGAGGACTCATTTGGTGAGTTTTGAGTGAAATCCAATCCCCAAAACCGTGCAATACACCAACCACTCCATTTGCGTAAGGAATTTCGCACAAACTTGAATTGTCCAATTTAAATGGCCAATCGATAATGGATTTGGCCTAAAACTTGGTCAACATCATAATATGGTGGGAGAAGTCGTTTGGTGAGTTTTGAGTGAAATGCAATGGCTAAAAATATGCAATACACCAACCACTAGATTTAAGGAACGAACTTAGTACGAACTTGAATTGTCCTTTCATTGGCCAATCGATATCAGATTGAGCCCAAAACTTGGTCAACATTATCATATGGGGGTTGGAGTCATTTGGTGCGTTTTGAGTGAAATCCGATGGCTAAAACAAAGCAATACACCAACCACTGCATTTAAGGAACGAATTTCGTACGAACTTGAATTGTCCAATTTCATTGGCCAATCAATATCGGATTAAGGCCAAAACTTTATCAAAATCATAATATGGCGGGAGGAGTCATTTGGTGAGTTTTGGGTGAAATCCATTCCCTTAAACCATAGCACTCCATTTACAGAACGAAGTTATTACGAACTTGAAATGCCCAATTTGTTTGGCCAATTCACATCGGATTGAGCCCAAAACTTGGTCAACATCATAATATGGTGGACGAGTCATTTGGTGAGTTTTGCGTGAAATCCAATCCCCAAAACCATGCAATACACCAACCATTGCGTTTAAGGAATGAACTTCATACGAACTTGAATTGTTCAATTTCATTGACAACTCGATATCGAATTGTGCCCCAAACTTGGTCAACATCATAATATAGTGGGAGGAGTCATTTGGTGAGTTTTGAGTGAAATCCAATCCCCAAAACCATGCAATACATTAACCACTCCATTTGCGTAGCGACCTTCGCACGAACTTGAATTGTTCAATTTCAATGGCCATTCAATATTGGATTTGGCCTAAAACTTGGTCAACATCATCATATGTGGGAGGAGTCAGTCGATGAGTTTCTAGTGAAATCCAGTGACTAAAACTATGCAATACGCCAACAACTCCATTTACAGAACGAACTTCGTACGAACTTGAATTGTCCAATTTGTTTGGCCAATCGACATCGGATTGCGCCCAAAACTTGGTCAACATCATAATATGGTGGGAGGAGTCAGTTGGTGAGTTTTCAGTGAAATCCAATCCCCAAAACCATGCAATACACCAACCACTCCATTTGCATAATGAACTTCGCACGAACCTGAATTGTCCAATTTCATTGGCCAATCAATATCGGATTGAGCCCAAAACTTGGTGAACTTCAGAATATGGTAGGAGGAGTCATTTTGTGAGTTTTGAGTGAAATCCAATTGCTAAAACCAAGCAATATACCAACCACTCCGTTTACAGAACGGACTTCGTACGAACATGAATTGTCCAATTTTATTGGCAAATCAATATTGGATTGAGCCCAAAACTTGGTCAACATCATAATATGGTGGGAGGAGTCATTTGGTGAGTTTTGAGCGAAATCCAATGGCTAAAACAAAGCAATACATGAACCACTCCATTTATGGAACGAACTCCGCACGAACTTGAATTGTCCAATTTCATTGGCAAATGTATATCGGATTGAGCCCAAAACTTGGTCAGCATCATAATGTGGTGGGGGGAGCATTTGATGAGATAGTGAAATCCAATGGCTAAAACTAAGCAATACACCAACCACTGCATTTAAGGATCGAACTTCGTACGAACTTGAATTGTCCAATTTCATTGGCCAATCGATCGGATTGCGCCCAAAACATGGTCAACATCATAATATGGTGGGAGGAGTCATTTGGTGGGTGTTGAGTGAAATCCAATTGCAAAAACTATGAAATACCCCAACTACTCCATTAGAGTACGAACTTTGTACAAACACGATTAGTCCAATTTCTTGGGCCAATTGATATCGGATTGAGCCCAACACGTGGGGAACATCATAATATGGTGGGAGGAGTAATTTGGTGAGTTTTGAGCGAAATCCAGTAGCTAAAACTATGCAACACACGAACCACTCCATTTCGGAACGAACTTCGTACGAACATGAATTGTACAATTTCATGGACCAATCGATATCGGATTGAGTCTAAAACTTGTTGAACAACATAATCTTCTGGGAGGAGTCATTTGGTCGGTTTTGAGTGAAATCCAATCCCTAGAACTATGCAATACACGAACCACTCCATTTTAGAAAGAACTTCGTATGAACCTGAATTGTCGAATTTCATAAACCAATCGTTATCGGATTGAGTCCAAAACTTGGGGAATATCATAATGTTGTGGGAGGATTCATTTGGTGAGTTTGGAGTGAAATCCAATTGCAAAAACAATGAAATACACCAACCACTCCATTAGAGAACGAAATTCGTACGAACATGTATAGTCCAATTTCTTGGACCAATCGATATCAGGTTGAGCCCAAAAATTGGGGAACATCATAATATGGGCGAGGAGCCATATGCTGAGGTTTGAACGAAATCTAATGTCTAAAACTATGAAATACACCAACCACTCCTTTTCAGAACGAACTTCGCACGAACATAAATTGTCTGATTTCATGGACCAATCGATATCGGATTGAGTCCAAAACATGGGAAACATCATAATATGGTGGGAGGAGTCATATTGTGAGTTTTGAGCCAAATCCAATGTGTAAAACTATGCAATACACCAACCACTCCATTTCAAAACGAACTTCGTACGAACCTGAATTGTCTGATTTCATGGACCAATCGATATCGGATTGAGTCCAAAACATGGGGTGTCATAATGTTGTGGGAAGAGTTATTTTGTGAGTTTTGTGTGAAATCCAATGTCTTAAAACAATGCTATACACCAACCACTCCATTTCAAAACGAACTTCGTACGAACATGAATTTCCCGATCTCATGGATCAATTGATATCGGATTGATTCCAAAACTTGGGGAACATCATAATATTGTGGGAGGGGTCATTTGGTGCGTTTTGGGTGAAATCCAATCTCTAGAACTATACAATTCACCAACCACTCCATTTTAGAAGGAACTTCATACGAACCTAAATTGTCCAATTTCATGGACCAATCGATATCGGATTGAGGCCAGAACCGGGGGAACATCATAAGGTAGTGGCAGGAGTCATTTGGTGGGTTTTGAGTGAAATCTAATGGCAAAAACTATGAAATACCCCAACTACTCCATTAGAGAATAAACATTGTACGAACATGATTAGTCCAATTTCTTGGTCCAATTGATATCGGATTGAGCCCAACACATGGGGAACATCATAATATGGTGGGAGGAGTCATTTGGTGAGTTTTGAGGGAAATTCAATGGCTAAAACTATGCAATACACGAACCACTCCATTTCAGAACGAACTTCGTACGAACCTGATTTGTCCAATTTGAACAACCAATCAATATCGAATTGAGTCCAAAACCTGGGGAACATCACAATATAGTGGGAAGAGTCATTTGGTGGGTTTTGAGTGAAATCCAATTGGAAAAACTATGAAATACACCACCCACTCCATTAGAGAACAAACTTTGTACGAATCTGAATTGTCCGATTTCATGGACCAATCGATATCGGATTGAGTCCTAAACTTGGGCAACAACATAATTTTGTGGGAGGAGTTAGCTAGTGGGTGTTGAGGAAAATCCAATCTCTAGAACTATACAATACGCCAACCGCTGCATTTCAGAACGAACTTCGTATGAACCTGAATTGTCCGATTTCATTGACCAATCGATATCGGATTGAGTCCAAAACTTGGGGAACATCATAATATTGTGGGAGGAGTCATTTGGTGGGTTTTGTGTGACGAACCTGAATTGTCTGATTTCATGGACTAATCGATATCGGATTGAGTCCAAAACATGGGGAACATCGTAATATTGTTGGAGGAGTCATTTGGTAGGTTTTAAGTGAAATCCAATTACAAAAACTATGCAATACACCAACCACTCCATTTCATAACGAACTTCGTATGAACCTGAATTGTCCGATTTCATAGACCAATCGATATCGGATTGAGTCCAAAACTTGGGGAACATCATAATATTGTGGGAGGAGTCATTTGGTGGGTTATGAGTGAAATCCAATCTCGAGATGACAGGACCCGATCCAAATTCCGCTTTGGAATCCGAACCAGACCCTCTGCGTGTCTGACACCTGGCGAATGTCGGGCACAAATGACCTATTTGCCCCTCAACACAAAACATGATAAAATAATAAGGTTAACGTCTACCGAAAAATCGGTAAAGTTTCCCTTGTAACAGGCTCAATATCCAAACATTTTCACCTGCCAAACAAGTATACATATATACAACCAACTGCCAGCATATGTATATATACATTCCACCAATTCAAAACTCAGTCTAGGGCAAAACATCAGTGTGACTACTAAGAATTTACAAAGGAGTGAATCCGTTTACAAAACAAAATCCTACATCAAAGAAAGGCGCGGAAGATGGGAAGTGGCCCGGTGGTGGATACCTGTGCACGTCTACTGCCTGGGGGCGCAAAACAACAATAAGGGTGAGTGAACCCAAAGACAAAGTTTAGAAAATAACATATGAACATACTAACCCCACTGTAAAAACAGTTATACAAACTAACTTATTTTCTTTATTTCTGAAATCAATGCATGTATATAACTATACATTTGAAAACAGTTGAAAACTATCACCTATGTGTACCTTTATTTCCGTCAAATCCTTATATCCGTCAATTCCTTGCATCACCATGGGTGACACATACTCGCAGGTCTCAGTGACACGAGGTCAGTTCGAGCCGCAACTCGCAGGATTCAGGGAACCGTAGTCCACCTTTATCCGCATTACTCGCTCCACACGAGTTCGAGTACCAAGGAACTCGTGGGGCAACTGTGAAGCATGCTGCTAAACCGAAGGCAACAAATATAATCCGAAGGCAACATTTAATATCTGGGTACAAGGTGGTTTAAGAAAAGATAGAGTTTCTGAAGCAACGAGAATATCTGATCCTATAAGCTTTAAAGGAAATTTCACTCGGCAGCATGCAACATAAAATATTTTACAGAATAAAACAGCTGATAACTGAAACTGAACTGCTTAAATTCATTTATTAAAACACAGAGTCCACTCATTGATAGTCTGAGCTCGCTGGACCTCTTGAAGGTCCCTCTTGAGGGTCAACTGGTGCCCGGGTGCCTGATTCAATGACCATAATAGTCTATTAATACAATATAGTATTAAATTAAAAACCCTACCCCCGGCTCCTAAAAGTAAGTGCATCAATTTAAAGTGATCCTTATGCCCATAAAAGCTTTCCTTCCACGTGGGGTAGTTTAGCGGTATCTTGGGACTCAAATAGCGCTAAAGTCCAAAAAGTCAATCCGGAACCCCACGGGTCCATGACCTCACAATATGATCCAGATGCCGCTAGAAGGTCCAATATATCTAGGACACATGTCCTGAGGGTATTGATGTCGATCGGACGGTAGGATTGATCACAATCTTGTAATCGCATAATTTCTAAACCCTAGCCCTAGGGTTCGCATTTTCGAAGTATCCGAGACTCCGATTCATGATTCGTCGAATCCTACATGTTTCCAAAATTATCTAGAACAACATATCTGAAATTGATTACGATCCAGGCTCAACAGTATTGAACCCGATAATCGCACAATATGGAAAATCCGTTCGAGGCTCAAACGGTATCCAAATTGAGATCCGCGAATTCCTATGCGCTCGTGACAACCTAAGGATCGTATCAGAACACTGTGCCACTGCACTATACTCGCCCACGCGCCGCCGCACGCGCCGGCGGCGATGGGTGTCCAAAGCGATTACGCATCGCCGGAAAATCTCAAAACCAAGGTTCCAAACTCTTAGCCTAGGTATAACACCATATTTGGAACCACTTTTGTTCTTGGACCAACCCCAAAAACTAACCGGAAGTGGCCAAACACGGAGGCCGTAAACCGGCCGAATTTCAATTTGCAAACTGAGCTAGCTACGGTCAAAATCGATGCAAACCTACCCAACCATCAGCTAGAGCATGAAAAATAGCTAGAAAACCATACCTTACTCGACAAATTTAGAGGAGAATTGAAGGAGAACGAGCGGTTGGAAGTTTTGACAAAACCGACTCGTTTTTCACAGTTTCCGGCGGCTGACGGCAGCAGCTGGCCTGGGCTGGGTGTCGTGGCGGCGTGACGCCGATCTTTTTGGCTCCGGTCTTGCGGCTTAGGATGGTCGGTGGTGGCGGCTCTGAAAATTGGAGGGCGACGGGAGGGAGAGAAAGAAAAACAGAGAGGGAGGAGGGCGCGGGGAGAGAGAAAGAGAGAGAGAGAGATGAGGTTTTTATCCAAAATCATATTTTTCCAATTTACCGTTTTGCCCTTCGTGATATTTTAATCGTATTTTCTTTGTTAAAACTCCGATTCGAGCTCACTTCATGTCTATGAACTCGTGTCGTCGTGCTCTACGCAACGGTGTATGTGGAATTGTTAAATTCCTTTTCGGTCAAAAAGTCAACTTTGCGTTCATAATTTATTCCAAGGGCAAAATTGTCTTTCCTCATAATAAATTACTACTTAGAAATGAATTTTAGGTTTGGGTCATTACACGAGAACTATACAATACACCAACCACTCTATTTCAGAACGAACTTCGTACGAACATGAATTGTCCGATTTCATGGACAAATCGATGTGGGATTGAGTCCAAACCTTGGGAAATATCATAATATTGTGGGAAGAGTCATTTGGTGAGTTTTGAGTGAAATCCAATCTCTAAAACTATGCAATACACCAACCACTCTATTTCAGAACGAACTTCGTACGAACCTGAATTGTCCGATTTCATGAACCAAGCGATATCGGATTGTGTCCAAAACTTGGAGAACATCATAGTATTGTGGGAGGAGTCATTTGGTGAGTTTTCAGTGAAATCCTAATGCCAAAACTATGTAGTACACCAACCACTCCATTTCATAACGAACTTCATACGAACCTGAATTGTCCAAATTCTTGGACCAATTGATATCGGGTTGAGTCCAAAACTTGGGGAACATCTTAATATTGTGGGAGGAGTCATTCGGTGGGTTTTGAGTGAAATCCAATTTCTAGAACTATACACTACAACAATCACTCCATTTTGGAACGAACTTCGTACGAACCTGAATTGTCTCATGAACCAATCAATATCGAATCGAGTCCAAAATGTGGGGAACATCATAGTGTTGTGGAGGAGTCATTTGGGGAGTTTTGAGGGAAATCCCATAGCCAAAATTATGCAATACACCAACCACTTCATTTCAGAACGAACTTTGAACGAACATGAATTGTCCGATTTTATGGATCAATCGATATCGGATTGAGTCCAAAAGTTGGAGAACAACATAATATGTTGGGAGGAGTCATTTGGTGGGTTTTGAGGGAAATCCAATCTCTAGAACTGTGCAATACACCAACCACTGCACCTCAGAACGAACTTCGTACGAACCTTAGTTGTCCAATTTGATGGCCCAATCGATATAGGATTGAGTCCAAAACTTAGGGAACATCATAATGTTGTGGGAGGAGTCATTTGGTGAGTTTTGAGTGAAATCCAATTGCCAACACTATGCAATTCACGAACCCCTCCATTTCAGAACGAACTTCGTACGAATGTGAATTGTCCGATTTCATGAGACAATCAATATCGGATTGAGTCCAAAACTTGGGGAACATCATAATATAGTGGGAGGAGTCATTTGGGGGGTTTTGAGTGAAATCCAATCTCTAAAACTATACAATATACCAAGCACTCTATTTCGGAACAAACTTCGAGCGAACCTGAATTGTCCATTTTCGTGGACCAATCGATATCGAATTGAGTCCAAAACTTGGGGAACATCGTAATGTTGTGGGAGGAGCATTTTGTGAGTTTTGAGTGATATCCAATGACTAAAACAATGCAATACACTAACCACTCCATTTTAGAACGAACTTCGTACGAATCTGAATTGTTCGATTTCATGAACCAATCGATATCGGACTGAGTCCAAAACTTGGGGAACATCATAATATTGTCGGAGGAGTCATTTGGTGGGTCTTGAGTGAAATCCAATCTCTAGAACAACGCAATACACCAACCACTCCATTTTAGAACGAACTTCGTACGAATCTGAATTGTCCAATTTCAGGAACCAATCGATATCGGATTGAGTCCAAAACTTGGGGAACATGATAATATTGTGAGAGGAGTCATTTGGTGGGTTTTGAGTGAAATACAATCTCTAGAACTATGCAATACACCAACCACTCCATTTCAGAACGAACTTCGTACGAACATGAATTCTCCAATTTCATGGACCAATCGATATAAGATTGAGTCCAAAACTTAGGGAACATTAGAATATGGTGGGAGGAGTCATTTGGTGGGTTTTGAATGAAACCCAATCTCTAGAACTATGCAATACACCAATCACTCCATTTTAGAAGGAACTTCGTACAAACCTTAATTATCCAATTTCATGGACCAATCGATATCGGATTGAGTCCAAAACTTGGGAAACATCATAATGTTGTGGGAGGAGTCATTTGGTGAGTTTTGAGTGAAATCCAATTGCCTAAACTATGCAATACACCAACCACTCCATTTCATAATGAACAGTGTACAATTTCATTGACCAATAGATATCAGATTGAGTCCAGAAGTTGGTGAACATCATAATATTGTGGGAGAAGTCATTTGGGGAGTTTTGAGTGAAATCCAATCTCTAGAGCTATGCAATACACCAACCACTCTATTTCAGAACGAACTTCTCACGAACATGAATTGTCCGATTTCATGGAACAATCGATATCGGACTAAATCCAAAACTTGGGGAACATCATAATATTGTGGAAGGAGTCATTTATTGGGTTTTGAGTGAAATCCAATCTCCAGAACTATACAATACACCAACCACTCCATTTCAGAACGAACATCGTACGAACCTGAATTGTTCAATTTCATGAACCAATCGATATCGGATTCTGTCCAAAACTTGGGGAACAACATAATTTTTTGGGAGGAGCCAGTTGATGAGTTTCGAGGGAAATCCAATTGACAAAACTGTGTAATATACCAACAACTCCATTTTAGAACGAACTTCGTACGAACTTGAATTGTTCGATTTCATGGACCAATCGATATCGGAGTGAGTCCAAAACATGGGAAACGACATAATATGCTGCGAGGAGTCATATGGTGGGTTTTGAGTGAAATCCAATCTCTAGAACTATGCAATACACCAACCACTCCATTTCTGAACGAACTTCGTACGAACCGGACTTGTCCAATTTCGTGGACCAATGGTTATCGGATTGATTCCAAAAATGGGGAACATCATAATATGGTGGGAGGTGTGATTTGGTATGTTTTGAGTGAAAACCAATCCCTAGAACAATGCAATATACCAACCACTCCATTTCAAAACGAACTTCGCACGAACCTGACTTGTCCAATTTCATGGACCAATCGAGTGGTTGGTGTATTGCATAGTTTTACCCATTGGATATCACTCAAAACAAACCAAACGCGTCCTCCCATCATATTATGATGTTCCCCAAGTTTTCGGCTCAATCCGATATTGATTGGTCAAAGAAATTGGACAATTCAGGTTTGTACGAAGGTCATTATGAAATTGAGTGGTTGGTGTATTGCATAGTTCTAGGGATTGAATTTCACTCAAAACCTACCAAATGACTCCTCCCACCATATTATGCTGTTCCCCAAGTTTTGGACTCAATCCGATATCAATTGGTCCATGGAATCGGACAATTCATGTTCGTACGAAGTTCATTCTGAAATGGAGTGGTTGGTGTATTGCATAGTTTTAGCCATTTGATTTCACTCAAAACCCACTAAATGACTCCTTGCACCATATTATGACGTTCCCCCAGTTTTGGACTCATTCGGAAATCAATTGGACCATTAAATCGGACAATTCAGGTTCGTACGAAGTTTGTTCTGAAATGGATTGGTTGGTGTATTACATAGTTCTAGAGATTGGATTTCACTCAAAACCCAACAGATGACTACTCCCTCCATATTATGAATTTCCCCAAGTTTTGGACTCAATCCGAAATCGATTGGCCCATGAAATCGGACAATTTAGAGTTGCACGAAGTTCACTCTGAAATGGAGTGGTTGGTGTATTGCATTGTTTTACCCCTTTGATTTCACTCAAAACCCACCAAATGACTCCTTCTACCATATTATTATGTTCCCCAAGTTTTGGACTCAATCCGATATCGATTGGTTCATGAAATCGGACAATTCAGGTTCGTACGAAGTGCGTTCTGAAATGGACTGGTTGGTTTATTGCATAGTTTTAGCCATTGGATATCGCTCAAAACTCACCAAATGACTCCTCCCACCATATTATGATGTTCCCCAAGTTTTGGAATCAATCCAATATCGATTCGTCCATGAAATTGTACAATTCAGGTTCGTATGAAGTTCTTTCGAACTTGAAGTGGTTGGTGTATTGCATAGTTCAAGAGATCGGATTTCACTCAAAACCCACCAAATGACTCCTCCCACCATATTATCATGTTCCCCTAGTTTTGGACTCGATCAAATATCGATTGGAACATGAAATCGGACAGTTCAGGGTCGTACGAAGTTCGCTCTGAAATGAAGTGGTTGGTGTATTGCATAGTTTTAACCATTGGATATCGCTCAAAACTCACCAAATGACTCCTCCCACCATATTACCATATTTCCCAAGTTTTGGGCTCAATCCGATGTCGATTGGTCCATGAAATCAAACAATTCCGAGTCGTACTAAGTTTGTTCTGAAATGGAGTGGTTGGTGTATTTCATAGTTTTGGCATTGGCTTTCGCTCAAAACTCACTAATGACTCCTCCAACCGTATTATGATGTTCCTCAAGTTTTGGGCAGAATCTGATTTCGATTGGTCCAAGAAATTGTAATATTCATGTTCGTACGAAGTTCGTTCTGAAATGCAGTGGTTGGTGAATTGCATAGTTTTAGCCGTTGGATTTCATCAAAACTCACCGAAGGACTTCTCCCACCATATTATGATGTTCCCCAAGTTTTGTACTCAATCCAATATCTATTGGTCCATGAAATGGGATAATTAAGGATCGTACGAGGTTCGTTCTGAAATGTAGTGGTTGGTGTATTGCACAGTTCTAGAGATTGGATTCCACTCCAAACCCACCAAATGACTCTCCCACTATATTATGATGTTCTCCAAGTTTTGGACTCAATCCGATATCGATTGGTTCATGAAATCGGACAATTCAGATTCGTACGAAGTTCGTTCTAAAATGGAGTGGTTGGTGTATTGCATTGTTTTAGCCCTTGGAATTCACTCAAAACTCACGAAATGACTCCTCCCACCATATTGTGATGTTCCCCAAGTTTTGGACTCAATCCGATATCGATTCGTCCATGAAATAAGACAATTCACAGTTCAACGAAGTTCGTTCTGAAATGGAGTGGTTGGGGTATTGCATACTTCTTGAGATTTGATTTCACTAAAAACCTACCAAATGACTCCTCCCACCATATTATGATGTTCCATAAGTTTTGAGCTCAATCCCATATTGATTGGTTAAAGAAATCAGACAATTCTGCTTCACATGAAGTTTGTTTTGAAATGGAGCGGTTGGTGTATTACCTAATTCAAGAGATTGGATTTCACTCAAAACCCACCAAATGACTCCTCCAACCATATTATGATGTTCCCCAAGTTTTGGGCTTAATCCGACATCGATTGGTCCATGAATCGGACAATTCAGGTTCGTATGAAGTTCGTCCTAAAATGGAGTGGTTGGTGTGTTGCATAGTTCTAGAGATTGGATTTCACTCAAAACTCACCAAATGACTCATCCCACCATATTATGATGTTCCCTAAGTTTTGGGCTCAATCCGAAATCGATTGGCCCATGAAATCGGACAATTCAGAATCGTACAAAGTTCGTTCTGAAATGGAGTGGTTTTTGTATTTAACAGTTTTAGCCATTGGACTTCGCTCAACACTCAGGAAATAACTCCTCCCACCATATTATGATGTTCCTCAAGTTTTGGGTTCAATCCGATATCGATTGATCCAAGAAATTGGACTATTTATTTTTGTACGAAGTTCGTTCTCTAATGTACTGGTCGGTCCATTGCATAGTCTTAGCCATTGGATTTCACTCAAAACTCACGAACTGAGTCCTCCCACCATATTATGATGCTCCCCAAGTTTTGGGCTCAATCCGATATCGATTGGTCCATGAAATTGGACAATTCAGGTTCGTACGAAGTTCGTTCTGAAATGGAATGGTTGGTGTATTGCATATTTCTATAGATTGGATTTCACTCAAAACCAACCAAATGACTCCTCCCACCATGTTATGATGTTCCCGAAGTTTTGGAATTAATTCAACATCGATTGGTCCATGAAATTGGACAATTCAAGTTCGTACGAAGTTCGTTCTGAAATGAAGTGGTTGGGATATTGCATAGCTTTAGCCATTGGATTTCGGTCAAAGTTCACCAAATGAGTCCTCCCACCATATTATGACGTTCCCCAAGTTTTGGGCTCAACCCGATATCTATCGGCCCATGAAATCGGACAATTCAGAGTCGTACGAATTTTGTTCTGAAATGGAGTGGCTGGTGTATTTCATAGTTTTAGCCATTGGATTTCACTCAAAACTCACCAAATGACTCCTCCCACCATATTACGATGTTCCTCAAGTTTTGGGCTAAATCCGTTATCGATTGGTCCAATTAATTGGACTATTCAAGTTCGTACGAAGTTCGTTCTCTAATGGAGTGGTTGGTGTATTGCATAGTCTTAGCCATTGGATTTCGCTCAAAACTCACCAAATGAGTCATCCCACCATTATGATGTTCCCCAAGTTTTGGGCTTAATCCGACATCGATTGGTCCATGAATCGGACAATTCAGGTTCGTATGAAGTTCGTCCTAAAATGGAGTGGTTGGTGTGTTGCATAGTTCTAGAGATTGGATTTCACTCAAAACTCACCAAATGACTCATCCCACCATATTATGATGTTCCCTAAGTTTTGGGCTCAATCCGAAATCGATTGGCCCATGAAATCAGACAATTCAGAATCGTACAAAGTTCGTTCTGAAATGGAGTGGTTTTTGTATTTAACAGTTTTAGCCATTGGACTTCGCTCAACACTCAGGAAATAACTCCTCCCACCATATTATGATGTTCCTCAAGTTTTGGGTTCAATCCGATATCGATTGATCCAAGAAATTGGACTATTTATTTTTGTACGAAGTTCGTTCTCTAATGTACTGGTCGGTCCATTGCATAGTCTTAGCCATTGGATTTCACTCAAAACTCACGAACTGAGTCCTCCCACCATATTATGATGCTCCCCAAGTTTTGGGCTCAATCCGATATCGATTGGTCCATGAAATTGGACAATTCAGGTTCGTACGAAGTTCGTTCTGAAATGGAATGGTTGGTGTATTGCATATTTCTATAGATTGGATTTCACTCAAAACCAACCAAATGACTCCTCCCACCATGTTATGATGTTCCCGAAGTTTTGGAATTAATTCAACATCGATTGGTCCATGAAATTGGACAATTCAAGTTCGTACGAAGTTCGTTCTGAAATGAAGTGGTTGGGATATTGCATAGCTTTAGCCATTGGATTTCGGTCAAAGTTCACCAAATGAGTCCTCCCACCATATTATGACGTTCCCCAAGTTTTGGGCTCAACCCGATATCTATCGGCCCATGAAATCGGACAATTCAGAGTCGTACGAATTTTGTTCTGAAATGGAGTGGCTGGTGTATTTCATAGTTTTAGCCATTGGATTTCACTCAAAACTCACCAAATGACTCCTCCCACCATATTACGATGTTCCTCAAGTTTTGGGCTAAATCCGTTATCGATTGGTCCAATTAATTGGACTATTCAAGTTCGTACGAAGTTCGTTCTCTAATGGAGTGGTTGGTGTATTGCATAGTCTTAGCCATTGGATTTCGCTCAAAACTCACCAAATGAGTCATCCCACCACATTATGATGTTCCCCAAGTTTTGGGCTCAATCCGATATCGATTGGTCCAAGAAATCACACAATTCAGCTTAGTACGAAATTCGTTTTGAAAGGGGGTGGTTGATGTATTTCCTAATTCAAGAGATTGGATTTCACTCAAAACCAAATGACTCCTCCCACGATATTATGATGTTCCCCAAGTTTTGGGCTTAATCCGACATCGATTGGTCCATGAATCGGACAATTCAGGTTCGTATGAAGTTCGTCCTAAAATGGAGTGGTTGGTGTGTTGCATAGTTCTAGAGATTGGATTTCACTCAAAACTCACCAAATGACTCATCCCACCATATTATGATGTTCCCTAAGTTTTGGGCTCAATCCGAAATCGATTGGCCCATGAAATCAGACAATTCAGAATCGTACAAAGTTCGTTCTGAAATGGAGTGGTTTTTGTATTTAACAGTTTTAGCCATTGGACTTCGCTCAACACTCAGGAAATAACTCCTCCCACCATATTATGATGTTCCTCAAGTTTTGGGTTCAATCCGATATCGATTGATCCAAGAAATTGGACTATTTATTTTTGTACGAAGTTCGTTCTCTAATGTACTGGTCGGTCCATTGCATAGTCTTAGCCATTGGATTTCACTCAAAACTCACGAACTGAGTCCTCCCACCATATTATGATGCTCCCCAAGTTTTGGGCTCAATCCGATATCGATTGGTCCATGAAATTGGACAATTCAGGTTCGTACGAAGTTCGTTCTGAAATGGAATGGTTGGTGTATTGCATATTTCTATAGATTGGATTTCACTCAAAACCAACCAAATGACTCCTCCCACCATGTTATGATGTTCCCGAAGTTTTGGAATTAATTCAACATCGATTGGTCCATGAAATTGGACAATTCAGGTTCGTACGAAGTTCGTTCTGAAATGAAGTGGTTGGGATATTGCATAGCTTTAGCCATTGGATTTCGGTCAAAGTTCACCAAATGAGTCCTCCCACCATATTATGACGTTCCCCAAGTTTTGGGCTCAACCCGATATCTATCGGCCCATGAAATCGGACAATTCAGAGTCGTACGAATTTCGTTCTGAAATGGAGTGGCTGGTGTATTTCATAGTTTTAGCCATTGGATTTCACTCAAAACTCACCAAATGACTCCTCCCACCATATTACGATGTTCCTCAAGTTTTGGGCTAAATCCGTTATCGATTGGTCCAATTAATTGGACTATTCAAGTTCGTACGAAGTTCGTTCTCTAATGGAGTGGTTGGTGTATTGCATAGTCTTAGCCATTGGATTTCGCTCAAAACTCACCAAATGAGTCATCCCACCACATTATGATGTTCCCCAAGTTTTGGGCTCAATCCGATATCGATTGGTCCAAGAAATCACACAATTCAGCTTAGTACGAAATTCGTTTTGAAAGGGGGTGGTTGATGTATTTCCTAATTCAAGAGATTGGATTTCACTCAAAACCAAATGACTCCTCCCACGATATTATGATGTTCCCCAAGTTTTGGGCTCAATCTGATATCTATTGGTACAAGAAATTGTACTATTCATGTTCGTACGAAGTTTGTTCTCTAATGGATTGGTTGGTGTAGTGCATAGTTGTAGCAATTGGATTTCACTTAAAACTCACCAAATGAGTCCTCCCACAACACTATGTTGTTCCCCAAGTTTTGGACATAATCTGATATCGATTGGTCCATCAAATCGGACAATTCATAATCGTACAAAGCTCATTCTGAAATGGAGTGGTTGGTGTATTGCATAGTTTTAGCCATTGGATTTCGCTCAAAGTTCACCAAATGAGTCCTCCCACCATATTATGACGTTCCCCAAGTTTTGGGCTCAACCCGATATCTATCGGCCCATGAAATCGGACAATTCAGAGTCATACAAAGTTCGTTCTGAAATGGAGTGGTTGGTGTATTTCATAGTTTTAGCCATTGGTTTTCGCTCAAAACTCACCAAATGACTCATCCCACAATATTACGATGTTCCTCAAGTTTTGGGCTCAACCTGTTATCGATTGGTCCAATTAATTGGACTATTCAAGTTCGTACGAAGTTTGTTCTCTAATGGAGTGGTTGGTGTATTACATAGTCTTAGCCATTGGATTTCGGTCAAAACTCACCAAATGAGTCGTCCCACCACATTATGATGTTCCCCAGGTTTTGGGCTCAATCCCGATATTGATTGGTCCAAGAAATCACACAATTCAACTTCGTACGAAATTCGTTTTGAAAGGGAGTGGTTGATGTATTTCCTAATTCAAGAGATTGGGATTTCACTCAAAAAAAAATCAAATGATTCCTCCCACCAAATTATGATGTTCCCCAAGTTCTGGAATCAATCCGACATCGATTGGTCCATGAAATTGGACAATTCAGGTTCGTACGAAGTTCGTTCTGAAATAGAGTGGTTGGTGTGTTGCATAGTTTTAGCCATTGAATTTCTCTCAAAACTCACCAAATGAGTCCTCCTACCGTATTAGGATGTTCCCCAAGTTTTGGGCTCAATCCGATATCTATTGGTTCAAAAAATTTGACTATTGATGTTCGTACGAAGTTCGTTCTCGAATGGAGTGGTTTGTGTAGTGCATAGTTTTAGCCATTGGATTTCACTCAAAACTCACCAAATGAGTCCTCGCACAATATTATGAGGTTCGCCAAGTTTTGGACTCAATCCGATATCGATTGGTCCATGAAATCGGTCAATTCAAAGTCGTATGAAGTTCGTTCTAAAATGGAGTGGTTGGTGTTTTGGATACTTCTACAGATTGGATTTCGCTCAAAACCCACCAAACGTCTCCTCCCACCACATTATGATGTTCCCCAAGTTTTGGACTCAATCCGATATCGATTGGTCCATGAAATTGGACAATTTAGGTTCGTACGAAGTTCGTTATGAAATGGAGTGGTTGGTGTTTTGCATAGTTTTAGCTATTGGATTTCTCTCAAAACTCACCAAATGACTCCTCCCACAAAATTTTTAATGTCCCTCATGTTTTGGACTCAATCCGATATCGATTGGGCCATGAAATAGGACAATTCAGAGTCATACGAAGTTCGTTCTGAAATGGAGTGTTTTGTGTATTACATAGTTTTAGAGATTGGATTTCACCCAAAACCCACCAAATGACTACTCCCACCATATTATGATGTTTCCCAAGTTTTGGGCTCAATCCGATATCGATTGGTCCAAGAAATAGGACCATTCACGTTCGTATGACGTCCATGAAATCGGAGAATTCAGAGTCGTACGAAGTTCATTCTGAAATGGAGTGGTTGGTGTATTGCATATTTTTAGAGGTTGGATTTCACTAAAAATCCACCAGATGACTCCTCCCACCATATTGTGATATCCCCCAAGTTTTGGACTCAATCCGATATCTACTGGTCCAAGAAATTGGACTATTCACGTTCATACGAAGTTCATTCTCTGATGCAGTGGTTGGTGTTTTGCATAGTTTTAGCTATTGGATTTCGCTAAACACTCACCAAATGACTCATCCCATAACATTATGATGTTCCCCACGTTTTGGACTCAATCCAATACCCATGAAATCGGACAATTCAGAGTCATATGAAGTTCGTTCTGAAATGGAGTGTTGAGTGTATTACATAGTTGCAGAGATTAGATTTCACTGAAAACCCACCAAATGACTACTCCCACCATATTATGATGTTCCCCAAGTTTTGGGCTCAATCCGATATTGATTGGTCCAAGAAATCGGACCATTCTCGTTCGTATAAAGTTCGTTCTCTAATGAAGTGCTTGGTGTTTTGCATAGTTTTAGCGATTGGATTTCTCTCAAAACTCACCAAATAACTCCTCCCACAACATTATGATGTCCCCCAAGTTTTGGACTCAATCCGATATCGATTAGTCCATGAAATCGGACAATTCGGAGTGGTACAAAGTTCGTTTTGAAATGGAGTGTTTGGTGTATTGCATAGTTGTAGAGATTGAATTTCACTCAAAACCCGCCAAATGATTCCTCCCACCATATTATGTTGTTCCCCAAGTTTTGTGCTCAATCCGATATCGATTGGTCCATGAAATCGGAGAATTCAGAGTCGTACGAATTTCGTTCTGAAATGGAGTGGTTGATGTATTGCATAGTTCAAGAGATTCGATTTCACTCAAAACCCATCAGATCACTTAGCCCACCATATTACGATGTTCCCCAAGTTTTGGACTCAATCAGATATCGATTGGTCCCTGAAATTGGACAATTCAGAGTCGTACGAAGTTCATTCTAAAATGGAGTGGTTGGTGTATTGCATAGTTTTAGCGATTGGATATAGCTCAAAACTCACCAAATGACTCATCCCTCCATACTATGATATTTCCCAAGTTTTGGACTCAATCCGATATCGATTGGTCCACGAAATCGGACAATTCAGAGTCGTACAAAGTTCGTACTGAAATGGAGTGTTTGGTGTAGTATATAGTACTAGAGATTGGATTTCTCTCAAAACTCACAAAATGACTCATCCCGCGACATTATGATGTTCCCCAAGTTTTGGACTCAATCTGATATCGATTGGTCCATGAATTTGGACATTTCTGGTTCGTACGAAGTTCATTCTAAAATGGAGTGGTTCATGTATTGCATAGTTCTACAGATTGGATTTCACTCAAAACCGACCAGATGACTCCTCCAACCATATTATGAAGTTCCCCAAGTATTGGTCTCAATCCGATATCGATTGGTCCAAGAAATTAGACTGTTCATGTTCGTACGAAGTTCGTTCTCTAATGTAGGTGTTGGTGTATTGCAAAGTTTTAATTGGATTTCACTCAAAACTCACCAAATGACTACTCCCACAACATGATGATGTTCCCCAAGTTTCCGACTCTATCAGATATCGATTGGTCCAAGAAGTTGGACAATTAGAGTTTGTGCGAAGTTCTTTTTAAAATGGAGTGGTTGGTGTATTGCATAGTTGACTCCTCCGACAACATTATGATGTTCCCCAAGTTTTGAACTCAATCCGATATTGATTGTTCCATGAACCTGGACAATGCGTGTTCGTACGTAGTTCGTTCTCTAATGGAGTGTTGGTGTATTGCAATGTTCTAGAGTTTGGATTTCACTCAAAACCCACCAAATGACTCCTCCGGCAACATTATGATGTTCCCCAACTTTTGGACTCAGTCCGATATTAATTGGTCCTTGAATTTGGAGAATACAGTGTCATACGAAGTTCGTTCTAAAAAGGAGTGGCTGGTGTATTGCATAGTTCTAGAGATTGGATTTCATTCAAAACCCACCAAATGACTCCTCCCACAACATTATGATGTTCCCCAAGTTTTGGAATCAATTCAATATTGATTGGTCCATGAAATTGGACAATTCGTGTTCGTACGAAGTTCGTTCTCTAATGGAGTGGTTGGTGTATTGCAGAGTTTTAACAATTGGATTTCACTCAAAACTCACCAAATGACTCCTCCGACAACATTATGATGTTCCCCAAGTTTTCACTACTACAAAAAGTGAAAAAGACGACCAGAAAACAACGACGGTCTAAGTGAAAACCGTCGTGGTTTATAAAAAGACGACGGTTCTAAAAACACCGTCGTGTAATACAACCTTAGACAACTAAAAAATGGAGATTCAAATGGCTGTTCAAAAACAACGACGTACATAATTAAACAACCGACGTCTATTTGAAACAGATTTCCGCAGTGTAAAATCAATGCCAACAAAGAACGGCAGAAGTTATGAATCGACCGACGTAGAAAGTAAAGACGACGATTTCAATAAAAACTGCCGTTTTTACTCATAAAATAACACGACGAGGTTTTCGTATAAGACGCCGTATAATTACAAACAAATCCACGGCTTTAAAATACAAAATATCGCCGTATTAAATTAATTTACAACGACGGAAAATATAAATATATCGACGTCATTCTCGTATAGTTCTACGACGTTATCTTTAAATCGTACAATAAAATTTATCGTCGTATTTATTCATTTTATACGTCGTACCTTTAATTTTAACGGTCGTCTTAATAAGAATTTTTGTTAACAATTTTTTTCTTTGATTTTCTTATCCTACGTCGGTAGATCTACTTAATGACAAGAATTGAAATAACCACGACGGTTTATATAGAACACCGCCGACATAATCAGATTTGTCTGAGATCCCAAGGGTTACGAAATCTTACCAGATGGAACTCTGTTCCACATCATAATCTTAACAGATGACACAGATTTGCAAATATTGCGTCGTGTTAGTTTACAAATTCTAGAACATTAATTTCCCTCATTTTAAATTTCCTCGGGAAAGAAAAATCTATTTCTCACGCTTTGGAATTGAAAACTAAAACTGAAAGAATACTGGAAAAAAAACTCTATTTATAATTTAAAATTAAAATCCACGTCGGTTGTAGTACACTTAACGACGTTTAACAAAATAATCTACGTCGGTAATTATAAATCTACCGCCATCTTAACTTAATATAGACGACGAGAAAAGACGACGGTAGAACAGAAAACCGCCGTTGTTTCAGTTTCTTTAACATATCTTTCTGCAGGACTTGTATAGTTCAAAGCATTGACAATGTCTTCATCATATCTCCCAGAAACTACTGATTCAATTGCTCATGCTTTAGAGGCCATCTGAAGCCATTTCTATTCTTTATCGCATTCTTGAAACCCATCTTCTTCTTCTGAAGCTCTACGGATAAAGGAAGAGGCTATCACAAATCCGACGGATCTTGTTAGGCAAGAAAATCAAGCAGAGGATCAGGCACATCTGATCTTCAGATTTCCCTGAGAAGCGAACTTTCCTTCGACAGCGAGTGGAGGCCAGGCTTGCATCTCTTTTGATGGAAAGCAAGGAGTATTCAGAAGCACTAAGTGTCCTATCAGGCTTGATCAAGGAAGTGAGAAGGCTAGTTGACAAGCTTCTTCTTGTGGACATATATTTGATGCGAGTAAGCTCAATTTCTCTTTGAGAAAACATCCAAATTATTGTCTTTGAGACATGAGAGACTGAGAGAGGAAGAACTTGGAACCTTAAATGTAAACCGAAAATGAATGAAAGCGACAAATTTATAGAATAAATTTTTAAAACCAACGGCGGTCCTTACAAAAAAACCGCCGTTTAAATTTTAAAATCAACGTCGGTATGATCGACGTATATTACAGAAATCCACGTCGGTAAATTAATAAAAACGACGTGTTAAATAATCTACCATGACGCGAGTTATTACTTATGTACTTTAATTTTTGAGTTTACTACGACGGTACCTACAAACTACTGTCGTATTTATTTACCACGTCCGAAGTTAAATGTACCGTCGTATTTTGTAATTTATACGTCGTAGTTATATGTAACCGCCGTATTATTTTTTTGAAATGGTTTTATATGTAAGCAACTTTTCGTCTACTTGACTTACACATTTGTTGTTTTTATATTCTTATTTTATTTAAATCTGTCATCCAAAAAAGAAACTTTACATATTGCAGAATATTAATTTCCTTCGTTTTAAATTTCCTCCGGAAAAAAAACTCTATTTATAACGCACTGTAATTGAAAAATAAACTGAAAGGTCACGGGAAAAAAAATTCTATTCATAATTTAAAAATTAAAATCCACGTCGGTTATATTAAACCTAACGACGTTAAATGAAATGATTCCACGTCGAACGAAAAATATTGCGTCGTGTTAGTTAAAAACGACGTAGTTAAATGTAACCGCCGTATTATTTTTTTGAAATGGTTTTATATGTAAGCAACTTTTCGACTTACACATGCACTGTTTCCAAACCCGATTAAAAATTTCAATCTCCCAGAGAAACCTTTTCGTCTTTTTTCCTTGTCAGAGCATTGTCAGAGTTTCTCATCGTCTTCCTCTCGTCTTCTTCGTCGTCTCTGAACTTAAACATCGATCATCTTCCTCTTGCTTTCATTGCACGCAAAAGGTAAGCTTTCATTTTCACTATTTTGGTTACTGTTTTGCATGCTCATACGTTTTTTGTTTGAAAAATCTTTTTACCTTTTTTCTGGCCAAAATCATTTTACTTCTTTCCAAGTTTGATAAAATATACAGACAAAGAGGGAAAGTTTCCAACTTTGAAGACAACTACCTCAACTAAATAAGACGACGGTAGACCACGACGGTTCGTCAGTTGTTCTAGCGTCGTCTGAAAATTGACAAAGTTGTTTTTAAAATAATAGTCTTTTTTTATATGCTTGTTTAATTGCAGGTTTGATTTCTCTGAACAATGGTTTTTATTTTTCCCTTATTTGATAAAATATAAAGAAAAAGAAACTAGGGTTGGTATCTAATATAGACGACAAAATATCTTATTGTTTTACGTCGTGTGAATGTTAATACCACGACGGTGTATTACTATTGACGTCGTATGAACATAAATACCACGACGTTATATAAATAATAGTTTACCACGACGGTGTATTACTACTGACGTCGTGTGAACATATATACCACGACGTTATATAAATAATGGTTTTAAACATTTATTACGTCTGAGATTATTTCATTGCGTCGTCTAAAATCATATCATACGTCGTATTTTTTTAATACCGTCGTTTGTGTTCTTAATGTTTTCCTGAAATATTTTCACTTGCAGTTTTGTCTGTTAAAATGGTTTCTCAACAACAAACTAAGGATTCTGGCTCCAAGAAGCTTGGAATGGTAGCTCCTCAAGACAAGTCTTCGAAGGAGATGAAGTCTTCGAAGAAGATGAAGTTTGCTTCATCATCTGCTGAGACAGAACAAACCAGCCAGACAACAATCTCTGATGATTCAAAGACTGGTCGAGGTATGAGCACAATGCCTCGTGTTGTGAAGAGAAAGCTTTAGAAACTGAGGCCAATTGTTGAGTACAATAAAAGGGGGAAAGGTGTTGGCCAAGCACATATTGAGATGCAGTCGTATATTGGTGTGTTGGCACGCTCCAGGATCCCACTTGTGGACAAGAAATGGTCCCAAATCCCCAAGGATATAAAGGAGCAGATTTGGGAAGCAGTTGACATGGCTTTTGTTGTAGGCCAAGGGGGCAAGACCTCTGTTTTAGCTTCTGCTTCCAAGAAATGGAAGGATTTCAAGTCTACACTAACGAGGCATTATATCCTTCCATACACCAATGACAGGGAGAAATTAAGCCAACCCCCTGAAACATATAAATTCATAGAGAAAGCACAATGGGATGCCTTTGTAGCTTCAAGGCTATCCAAAGATTTTGAGTCTGTGCATTCTCAACATGCACAGATTAGGGAGAAACTCGAGTACAATCATCGATTGTCTCGAAAAGGATATGCTGGATTGGAGGATCAATTGGAGGAAACCATGCCTGGGGTAGAAATTGATCGATCTACCTTATGGAAGAGAGCTAGACAGGACAAACATGGTAACATCCCTGATCCAAAGGTGGCAGAGAAAGCAAAATTAATTGTAAGCCTACTATCACTCTGTTTTAAATTTTTATTAAACTGTGAATTATTCTTATTACGTCGTATGTTATATTTTTCGTCGTGTGAATGATATTACCACGTCGAAAAGTTTTTAAAAACGTCGTTAAAGGTCTAAATAGGAATCACTACTATGTTTTCTGTAATTACAGCATAAGACGTCGGTGGTTCATTTTCGCGTCGTGTGAATGATATTACCACGTCGAAAGTTTTTTAAAAACGTCGTTAACGGTCTAAATAGGAATCACTACTCTGTTATCTTTAATTATAGCATAAGACGTCGGTTGTTTATTCATTTCGTCGTTTTAAATAAATAACCACGTCGGTATAACTACCGTCGTGATAAGTTATAATAACGTCGGTTTATACGTTATTGCGTCGTGTGAAATTATATAATACGTCGTTTGTACATAAATAACCGTCGTGTGTTTTTTTGTTTATCTTTGTTTTAGGATGAATTGCAGAAACAAGTCTCGGAAGGCAAAGTCAGAGTAGATGGCAGCAATGATGTGCTGACCATGGCTTTGGGCCCCGAGCATCCAGGCAGACTGAGGGGAGTTGGTGCTGGTGTTTCCCCAAGGCAATATTTCAATTTGCCCAAACCACAGAGGGTGAGCTTTGACGACCGTTTGAAGGACAGTTTAAGAGTTCTCCTTCAAGAAGAGACTAAATAGATGGAGGCTAAGGCAAGGGAAGAGGCCTTAAGGATGGAGGCTAGGACAAAACAATTGGTAGAGGCTGAGAGGGAGCATTTCCTGAGTCAGCTTTCCCAATTAATTCCCAATTTTGATCCAAGCATGCTTAAACCAAGAATTAGCCAAAGCCCCAAAAATCCAATGTCTGACAAAGCTAGCTGCTCTGGAGGTGATGTGAGATCCCTACATTTGGAGGATGATACTGCCAAAATGGGGAAACATCAGCCAGATGAAGAGAAGGAAGAAGAAAAAAGAGATGAAGAGAAGGAAGAAGAAAAGGAGAAAGAAGATGAAGAAAAGCATGACGACAAGGTATGTTCACATAACTTTGCCTTTTTTATTTGTTTTTCAAAATTTCAGACGTCGATATTTTTATTTAATCCGTCGTTTGTTTAAAACTTAGACGGCGGACTTTTTTTAAGACGTAATAAAATATTTAAACGACGGTTTTTGCACCGTCGTTTAAATGGTTTCAGACGACGCTTTATTCATAAAACCGTCGTCTTTATTGAATTACCACGACAGTTTTTTTACCGTCGTTTAAATATTTTTAAGACGACGTTTTATTCCTTAAACCGTCGTCTTTGTTGAATTACCACGTCATTTTTTTTATTTCTTTAAACAGGTTATTGAAGTTGGTGCTTATTCAAATATGGAGGCGCCATCTTCTTTAAAAACCCTTTGTCGTTTTGTGGAAACGACACTCCTGCCTGAGGATAAGACACTCCAATTTACAATTGATAAGGAGGTGTTTGGTGGTGAGCGCGATACCTTCCTCCTGCCTGAAGATATTACACAATTTGCAGGCATGGAAGAAATTGGAGCTACTGTATTGGCTGTATATATGAGGTTTGTACTTCTAAAATAATACCTCGTTGGTTTATATTGCGTCGTCTTAACTAACTAACCACGTCGTCTTAACTAACTACCGTCGTGATAAATATATTATAACGTCCTCATCTATTTCAGTACGTCGTGTGAAATATTATAATACGTCGTTTTTTTATACATAACCGTCGTGTTTTTTTGTGCTGACTTGTTTATATTATTTTATGTATTTAGGTACTTACACGATGTTTTGAAACAAGCCAATATGTGCAGCATGGTTGGCTTTATCGACCCTGCTACAGTTAGTGCCAACTCTGGCACAATAACTGAAAGATCACGACTGGTAGCAGCTCGACTTCAGAAGACAGACGGTGAACAGATTTTCATGATGCCTTACAATCCAGGGTTAGTCTCCTTAGGATTTTGTTTTTATGATTTTCAATAAATGACAGCTTATAAACTAACCACGTCGGTGTTTTATTTTATTTAGTCGTTTGAAACTACTAACCACGTCGGTATTTATTTATCGTCGTGATAAATATATAATGTCGTCGTTATCTACTTTATTTCGTCGTGTGAAATACTATAATACGTCGTTTTTGTAAATAACCGTCGTTTTTATATTAATTTTGTGCAGCCGTCATTGGATCTTGCTGATTGTAAGAGCAAAGAAGGAGACCGTCTATTTTCTGGATCCTCTGCCAGGTCATCGTGTGGTCGACGAAGAGGCGAAAAACATCGTGAACAGTGCTTTAAAAATATATAATACCCACATAGCCCGAGCAGGACGTAAAAATGTAATTTGGAAAACTCTCTCAGGCACACCAAAGTAACCCAGCAATGTCGAATGCGGGTATTATGTGATGCGCTTCATGAGGGACATCATCATGGATCCTTCCTTGGGGTTTGAGAATAAGGTAAAAAGAAATTACCTTCATACATTTCACGTCGTTTTTTGTATTATCAACGACGGTCATGTAAAATTAACGTCGTTGAATGGATATACTACGTCGGTTATGAAAAATATCGTCGTCTGTGATTGAATTTCTTTTTATTTATAAACCCTAATAGTCATTGTTTATGCAGTATGCCAAGGGAAACCAGGAAGCTTCATACCCCCAAGAAGCCATTGATGAAGTCCGGAATGAATGGGCAGAGTTTGTTTTCCAAATTATTAAACAGGGCAATTATTGAACACTTGATATTTATGTATAATGTACAAATTTTCTCTATAATATGTAATGTAAAAATTTGTTGAGGTTTTCTTAAATTAAAAAAAAACAAACATACAAATTGCTTAACCGACGTGTAATACTTTTCCAACGACCTAATAAAGTCAAAAACCGTCGTATTTTGTTGTTTCGTGTTTTAAACAAATACGACGTAAAAATATAGTTAGACGACGTTCTTTGAACAATTGAGTCGTTTATGGTTTACAACATCTTCAATTTCTTAAGGGTTCAGGGTATCATCGACGACGTTTATGTAACGACAGCGGTTAAGTCGTGGAATATATATTTTACGTCGTATAGTTAAATAGCCGCCATGGTTTCTCATTTTAACGACGTCATTTTAACGACTTAGTAGTCTATTACAATTTACAACGTCTACAATTTATTAACACCGACGTGGTTTGTTGTTGTGGTAAGAATATTTTATTATTTTTATATCAAAATATTCAAAATAAATTTAAAATAAATCAGAAAATTGAAAAGTCAACTCCTATGAAGTCATTGATATATTTTCTTCCACATAAACCTTGAAAAAATTCATTTTGAATAACAAAAATTTAAAATGACCATCCAAAACAAAATTGTTTTGATGAGTCATAAAATCACTTCTAGTTTAATGGTTTAGGGTTTAGAGTCTAGGGTTTAGAGATTAGTGTTGTTATTTATTGGGGTTTATTTTTAAAGTATAATTTTTGGGTAGTCTATGTTATATGTTAGGCTTTAAAACCATAAAACCTTTTATAAACTTAATTTTTTAAATTGTATAATTTAGTTTTATGGGTTTAGGGTATTAATTTTTAACGACGGTGGTTGGGTCGTGGAATACATATTTTACGTCGTACAGTAAAACATACGACATGGTTTACGCTTTAAACGACGTTATTTTAATATGTAAGTCGGTTTATATAATTTACAACGTCTTTAATTTCTTAACACCGACGTGGTTTTTCAGTCGTCGTTATATAAAAAATTCAAAATAAATTTAAAATTAATCCGAAAAATGAAGCTTCAAAATGAACGGCCTTACGTTCTTAATCCGAAAAATGAAGTTTCCGTCGTGGAATATTAAATTTACGTCGGTACTTGTAGAACTTTCGCCTTGGTTTTTCTTTCGACGTTTTAAAACGCGCGAGCTCTAAAAATTTTCGCGCGACCTAAATTTTTTTAGATTTGGCTCTTATTCTTATACTTCGAACCCTGAAACCTAAAATTTTCAGATTTCGCGGGACATAACATTTCGCTCTCTCACTTCTGCTCTAATTAAAAGTTGCACTCTCCAGGCTCCGTCGAATCTGTGAGCTCGTCCAACCTGTAAGTACAAACCTTATCTTCCCCTTGTAAATTCATTGAATGATATTAGGTTGTTTTGTTAAAGGGTTTTATGTGTATGCTTTGCGATCTGTTAATAATGTGCTTATAGGTATGGGTTCATGGATTTTCTGTTTAATGGGTTCATGGATTACATTATCTGTTATGTTGAATTGGGAATGGATTTAATTTTGTCGTATCTTTTAATCACCCTATGTTATGTTGAATTGGGAAAGGATTTATTGTTTTCATGCTTGGTTTCATGTATATGTTGGTTTCTTGCTTGGTTTCATATATATGTTGTGTTCTTAATGGGTTTTGTGTTCTTGAAAATAAACTGAGACACGACGAATTTTAAGGCATACGACGACGATTACACGACGGTTTTTTTAAACTACCGTCGTTGTATTACTTATACACGACGGTTTTTTCATAAACCGTCGTTTGTATTACTTATAATAGACGACGTCTGTTGAAAATCCGTTGTCTATATATGCCAAATACGTCTGTTTTTGTTTAAAACCCGTCGTCTCTGTTGTGTATTACTTGCGATTAGATCATTGTATAATCTGCTATAGTGATGGTCATTGCCTGTATTTTCACTTTATTATAGATAATAGGTTATAGTGTCGGAGATGGATAAGTCATGGATGCACTCGGATAGAAGATCGAAGGCATATGAATTTGGGGTGGAAGCATTTTTGAACTTTGCTGTAGAAAATCTTCTAACTACAACACATATCCGTTATCCATGTGTTAAATGTGTTAATTTGAAGTTGTTTGGGGTTGGAATTATAAGGGATCACTTATACTTTAATGGAATTGACCAAAGCTATAAGAATTGGACATTTCACGGAGAACCTTGGGAAGCAACTACTAATGCTAGTAGAAATGTTGAAGAAGATGATGGCCATAGTAGGTACAGTTTTGTGTCTGAAGAAATTGATATGGATGATAATGATTTTGGTGATTTTGGTTCGGATCCGTATGAGTTTGCCAATGTGATTGGGGATGGAGATCAACCAGTGTACCCTGGTTGTAGAAAGTACACGAAGTTATCGGCATTAGTGAAGTTGTATAATTTGAAGGCAAAACATGGGATGAGTGATGTCTGTTTTACAGAATTATTGATACTTCAAGGCGATTTGCTTCCAGAAGGAAATACAATACCAACCTCCATGTATGAGGCTAAAAAGACTTTGTGTGCATTGGGGCTGAGTTATGAGAAAATGCACGCATGCCCCAATGATTGCATCTTGTATAGGAAGGAGTATGAGGATTCAACTAATTGTCCTACTTGTGGTATCTCAAGGTGGAAGGAAGGCAAAGATTCAATCTTGAAAGAGGGTGTGCCAGCGAAGGTGGTGTGGTATTTTCCCCCAATTCCAAGGTTTAAAAGGATGTTTCAATCACATGAGACAGCTAAGAGTTTGACTTGGTGGCATGTTGCTAGAAAATCAATTGACGGTCAGATGTCTCATCCGGCGGATTCCCCGTCTTGGAAACTTCTTGATGATAAATGGCCTGAGTTTGGTAATGAGCCGAGAAACTTGAGATTGGCTCTTTCATCTGATGGATTCAATCCCCACAGTTCTCTAAGTAGCAGATATAGTTGTTGGCCGGTTATCTTAGTTACATATAATCTCCCTCCATGGCTGTGCATGAAACGAAAGTTCATGATGTTAACCTTATTGATTTCCGGTCCTAAACAACCCGGAAATGATATAGACGTCTACTTGGAGCCTTTGATTGATGATTTAAAATCCTTGTGGGTTGGGATTAGAGGAGTGTATGATGCACATAATGGAGAATACTTTACACTCAGAGCTGCATTAATGTGGACAATTAATGATTTCCCCGCCTATGGAAACTTATCTGGTTGTGTTGTTAAAGGATATAAAGCTTGTCCAATATGCGGCGATGATACACCTAGTCACAGGTTGAAAAATGGCCACAAAATTTGTTACATTGGGCATAGAAAATGGTTACCAATCAATCATCCATATAGGAGGCAACGTGCAGCTTTTAATGGGAAACCTGAATATGGCATACCTCCCGAGCCATTAACCGGAGAAGAAGTGCTGCATATGGTTGAAAATGGTGACAGAGTTTCTTGGAAGAAGAAATCAATATTCTTTGATCTCGAGTATTGGAAATACCTTCCTATGAGGCATGCCCTAGATGTTATGCACATTGAGAAGAATGTTTGCGATAGTATCATTGGTACATTGCTGGAGATCCCTGGAAAAAATAAAGATGGGATTGCTGCTCGATTAGATTTATTGAACATGGGGGTCAAAACTGATTTGCAACCCGAGTATGGAGAAAGACGTACTCGTTTGCCTCCTGGGCCTTGGAATTTGTCAAGAGCAGAGAAGAGAAAGGTTTGCAATTCTTTCTATGGTATGAAGGTCCCTGAAGGTTATTCTTCAAATATTAAAAATCTTGTATCTTTACAAGATTCAAGACTTCTTGGCCTTAAATCACATGATTGTCATACCTTAATGCAACAATTGCTCCCTGTGGCAATTCGTTCTGTTTTGGAGAAGCCTGCAAGGTATGCAATAACTCGTTTGTGCTTCTTCTTCAATGCTATATGTGCAAAGACTGTTGATGTTTCCAAGCTAGATAAGTTGGAAGAAGATGTAGTAGTTACTCTGTGTTTGCTTGAGAAGTACTTTCCCCCTTCATTCTTTGATATCATGGTTCATCTAGTAGTACATCTTGTCAGAGAAGTTCGTCTATGTGGGCCAGTATATTTTAGGTGGATGTATCCGTTTGAAAGATATATGAAAGTGCTGAAGGGGTATGTTCAGAATCGTACTCGTCCCGAAGGTTGCATTGCTGAGCGGTATATAGCTGAAGAATCGGTAGAGTTTTGTACTCAGCATTTATCTGATGTTAGTACAGTTGGAGTGCCTTCAAGCCAAAAGATGGGACTTTCAAAGCCATTATCAGGTTGCACAGTGAGCGTAGTTGATCAGGACCTGTTGAATCAAGCACATCTATATGTCTTGGAGAATACGGAGGAAGTCCTACCTTATATCGAGTACGTATGAGCTTTATTCTTTAAGTTTCCATTTTAAATTATTTCTTATGTTTATCTTCTATATTTAGGACCGTAATGCTTGAATTTTTCGTGTCATGTAGGCAACATATGATTCACATCAAGACTGCTTATCCAAAATTTAGAAAGAGAACAAAGTGGCTGCAGGATAAGCACAATAGCACTTTCATTCAATGGCTACGCTTCAAGGTATATATTGTTGAATAACATATTTCTCTTTTAATTTTCTTCTTATTTATATGTTAGATTGAATTAAGATATGATTAATTTGCAGGTTCAAAGTGAACTTGAGGAAGACAATCATGGCGTATCAGAAAATTTAAGGTGGCTAGCAGCTGGTCCAAACATGTCAGTGCCATTATATAGGAGCTATCTTATTAAAGGTATTAAATTCAATATCAAGGCACAAGATGATGTGCGGACAACTCAAAATAGTGGAGTTTATTTACTTGCACATACCATGCAAGTTGCTAGTGCCAAGGATAAAAACCCAATTCTCTCAAATATGGGTTTCTATGGTGTCATTCAAGAAATTTGGGACCTTGACTACCAAAAGTTTACAATCCCAATCTTTAGGTGTGATTGGATAGATAGTTCTGGTCTTGTAGTCGACGAACTTGGATTTACCCTTGTAGATTTGAGTAAAATTGGACATAGGAATGACCAATTTGTTTTGGCTTCTCAAGTCAAACAAATATTTTTTGTTGACGACCCGATGCATCGTGGTTGGTCGGTAGTGTTATCAATGCCTAATAGAGAATATAATGATGTTATTGGTGATGAAGTCTTAGGTGATGTGATAATTGAGTGTGAGCCATTTACTAGAGGGATGCCAAATGTTGACACATTTGATGAACTGGTGGGTGAGTTAGGCGGTCAAAATATTCGAGATGGGTGTGAAGATATATGGATTGAATGATGCTTATGTAATTGGCAGTGTATGACATTAATTTTGTAATATATTGTAATGTGATTTCTTCACTTTCTACGTTCAAATAAAACACGACGTTATTGTGAACCAGTTATTCAGCATATTTACCGACGTCTTAAAGCAACGTAACAATGAAGAACCACGACGCAATTGTGAAGCAATTATTCAGGATATCACGTCGGGGAAGGATTAAGAACCGCCATGTAATTCAAAATAACACGACTCCAATCCCATAATACCGACGTCTAAAAAACGAGATATATAATCTGAACGTTAAAAAATACGACGTCATCATACATTTTCCACGTCGCAAGTTCTTTTATAAACGAAGAGGAACGAAATGAATTCCGACGGAAATTCATTATAACCGCCGTCTAATAACAATTAAACGACGTTATTTGTAATACGGCTCTCATCATAATCAACGCCGTCTATATGTTCTGTAATACGGCTCTCATTTATTTGGAACCGACGTTGTTTAGAAGTTCAACGTCGTCTATATTATTAAGTGCGTCGTGAGTAATGATGATAGATATAAATACAACGTCGACTATATAAATGCCACCGACGTTGTTTCGCATTTCAACGTCAACTGTATAAATACATACGTCGTAAATAATGACACTGACAACTATTTCCACGTCATCTTTTTTAGAAAAATCGAAGTGGAAAATTTATTTCACGACGGTTGTTTGTAAATAAGAGACGTAGTATATTTCAATAACGTCGTCTTCTCATGTATTTAAAGACGTCATATTTTTTCTTGTCGTGTAAATTATATTTAACGGCGTAGTATTTTAGTTGTCGTCGTTGTATGTATATCTTGCGGCCTTGTTCTTTTAACATGTGTCATATTTTTCCTTTTTAACGACGGTGATTTGTTTGAGTTGGTCGTCTATTCTCATCCTCGACTATTTTCTAGAACTTTAGCAGACTAAACACGTCTGTTTTTATTGTTTTCCGACGTTGTTTTATTTAACAACGTCTAATATTTATCGTCGTTGTTTGTTTCTGAAAATATGACGTATAAATTTTGTAATACGACTCTCATATATTTGTAACCGACGTTGTTTCGTTTTTCAACGTCTACTCAATAAATACATACGTCGTAAATAATGACACTGACAACTATTTCCACGTCATCTTTTATCGAAAAATCGAAGTGGAAAATTAATTTTACGACGGCTGTTTTTATATATGCGACGTAGTAGGTATCAATAACGTCGTCTTCTAATGTATTTAAAGACGTCAAATTTTTTATTGTCGTGAAAATGATATTTAACGGCGTCGTTTTTTTATTTTCGTCGTTGTATGTCTATCTTGCGGCCTTGTTCTCTTAATATGTGTCATATTTTTCCTTTTTAACGACGGTTTTTTTAGAGAGTTGGTCGTCTATTCTCATCCTCGACTGCTTTTTTAGATCTTTTTGCAGTACAAAGACGTCGTTTTGTATTTGTTGATGACGTTGTATATTTTAACAACGACGGTGATTTAGCGTCGTGGTATATGAGGGAAAAGATGACGGTGGATTCCACGATCATTGAAAAATCGAATACACGACGGTGATTTACCGTCGTCTTTTTGCTTTTTTGTAGTAGTGTTTGGACTCAATCCAACATTGATTGGTCCTTGAAATTGGACAATTCAGGTTCTTACGAAGTTCGTTCTGAAATGGAGTAGTTGGTGTATTGCACAGTTTTTGCAATTTCACTCAAAACACACCAAATGACTCCTCCGACAACCTTATGATGTTCCCCAAGTTTTGGACTCAATCTGATATCGATTGGTCCATTAAATTGGACAATTCAGTTTCGTACGAAGTTTGTTCTGAAATGTACTGGTTGTTGTATTGCATAGTTTTAGCAGTTGGATTTCACATAGAACACATCAAATGACTTCTCCACAACATTATGATATTCCCCAAGTTTTGGGCTCAATCCGATATCGATTGGTCCAAGATATTGGACAATTCATGTTCGTACGAAGTTCGTTCTCTAATGGAGTGGTTGATTTATTGCATAGTTATACCGATTGGATTTCACTCAAAACTCACCAAATGACCCCCTTGCACAACATTATGATGTTCCCCAAGTTTTGGATTCAATCCGATATCGAATGGTCCATGAAATTGGACAATTCAAGTTCGTACGAAGTTCGTTCTGAACTAGAGTGGTTGGTGTATTGCATAGTTCTAGAGATTGGATTTCACTCAAAACTCACCAAATGACTCCTCCCACAACATTATGACGTTCCCCATGTTTTGGTCTCAATCCGATATTGATTGGTCCACGAAATTATACAATTCAGTTTCGTACGAAGTGCATTCTGAAATGGAGTGGTTGGTGTTTTTCAAAGTTCTATAGATTGGATTTCGCTCAGAACCCACCAGATGACTCCTCCCACAACATTATGATGTTCCCCAAGTTTTAGACTCAATCCGATATCGATTGGTCCATGAATTTGGACAATTCAATTTCGTACGAAGTTCGTTCTTCAATGGAGTGGTTGGTGTATTGCATAGTTTTAGAGATTGGATTTCACTCAAAACCCACCAATTGACTCCTCCCACAACATTATGATGTTCCCCAAGTTTTGGACTCAATCCAATATCAATTGGTCCACGAAATTGGACAATTTAGTTTCGTGCGAAGTTCGTTCTGAAATGGGGTGGTTGGTGTATTACATAGTTTTAGCAATTGGATTTCACCCAAAACTCATCAAATGACTCCTCCCACAAAATTATGATGTTCCCGAAATTTTGGGCTCAATCCGATATCGATTAGTCCGAGATATTGGACTAATCATGTTCGTACGAAGTTCGTTCTCTAATGGAGTGGTTGGTTTATTGCATAGTTATAACAATTCGAATGTACTCAAAACCAACCAGATGACTCCTCCCACCATATTATGATGTTCCCCAAGTGTTGGACTCAATCCAGTATCGATTGGTCCAAGAAATTGGACAATTCAAGTCAGTACGAAGTTCGTTCTGAAATGGAGTGGTTGGTGTATTGCATAGTTTTAGCAATTGGGTTTCACTCAAAACAACCCAAATGAATCCTCCCACAACATTATGATGTTCATCAAGTTTTGGACTCAATCCGATGTCGATTGGTCCATGAAATTGGACACTTCATGTTCGTACGAAGTTCATTCTCTAACGGTGTAGTTGGAGTGTTGCATAGTTTAGCAATTGGAGTTCGCTCAAAACTCACCAAACAACTCCTCCGACAACATTATGATGTTCCCCAAGTTTTGGACTCAATCGATATCGATTGGTCCATGAAATTGGACCATTCATGTTCGTACGAAGTTCGTTTTGAAATGGAGTGGCTGGTGTATTGCATAGTTTTAGCAATTGGATTTCACTCAAAACTCGCCAAATGACTTCTCCGACAACATTATGACGTTCCCCAAGTTTTGGACTCAATCCGATATCGATTGTTCCATGGAATTGGACAACTCATGTTAGTACGAAGTTGTACGAAATTCGTTCTCTAATGGAGTGGTTGGTGTATTACATAGTTTTAACAATTGGATTTCACTCAAAACTCACCAAATGACTCCGAGAACATTTTGATGTTCCCCAAGTTTTGGACTCAATCAATATCGATTGGTCCATGAAATTGGACCATCCAGGTTCGTACGAAGTTCATTCTGAAATGGAGTGGCTGGTGTATTGCATAGTTTTAGCAATTGGATTTCACTCAAAACTCACCAAATGACTCCTCCGACAACATTATGATGTTCCCCAAGTTTTGGACTCAATCCGATATCGATTGTTCCATGAAATTGGACAATTCATGTTTGTACGAAGTTGTACAAAGTTCGTTCTGAAATGGAGTGGTTGGAGTATTGCATAGTCCTAAAGATTGGAATTCACTCAAAACCCACCAGATGACTCCTCCCACCATATTAGGATGTTCCCCAAGTTTTGGACTCAATCCAATATCGATTGTTCCACGAATTTAGACAATTCAGGTTCGTACGAATTTGTTCTTAAATGGAATGGTTGGTGTATTGCATAGTTCTAGGGATTGGATTTCACTTAAAACCCACCAGATGACTCCTCCCACCATATTATGATGTTCCCCATGTTTTGGACTGAATCCGATATAGATTGTTGCATGAAATTGGAATATTTAGTTTCGTATGAAGTTCGTTCTAAAACGGAGTGGATGGTGTATTGCAAAGTTTTAGTCATTGGATATCACTCAAAACTCTCCAAATGTCTCCCGGCACCATGGTATGTTGTTCCCCAAGTTTTTGACTCAATCCGATATCGATTGGTCCATGAAATCAGACAATTCAGAGCCGTACGAAGTTCGTTCTAAAATGGAGTGGTTGGTTTATTGGCGTAGTTTTAGCCTTTGTATTTGACTCAAAACTCACCAAATGACTCCTTTCACAACATTATGATGTTCCCCAAGTGTTGGACTCAATCCGTTATCGATTGGTCCATGAAATCGCACAATTCAGGTTCGTACGAAGTTCGTTCTGAAATGGATTGGGTTGATGTATTGCATAGCTTTAGCCATTGGATTTCGTTCAAAACTTTCCAAATGACTCCCCCCACCAAATTATTATGTTCCCCAAGTTTTGGGCTCAATCCGATATTGATTGGTCCAAGAAATTGGACTATTCATGTTCATACAAAGTTAGTTCTCTAATGGAGTGGATGGTGTATATCATAGTCTTAGCGATTGGATTTCACTGAAAACCCTTCAGATGACTCTAACCACCATATTTTGATGTTCCCCAGGCTTTGAACTCAATCCGATATCCATTTGTCCATGAAATCGGACATTCAGAGTTGTACGAAGTTCGTTC